>NW_022280267.1:88025-88794 GCF_004355925.1 Anarrhichthys ocellatus
ACATGTTATTCTCCTGGTGTCCACTAGAGGCATCACTACTGTATTATAGAGATAATACATGTTATTCTCTTAGTGTCCACTAGGGGTATCACTACTGTATTATAGAGATAATACATGTGTCACATGACCTGACGGTGTCTCCTCTCTCACAGGGAGTTTGCTAAGTCGATCAAGAGGCCGTTCTCGGTGTACTACAACCCGTACACTCAAAGCATCGACCTGCTCAAAGACACCCGCGGCATCGAGAACGTGGTTCAGGACCTGCGCAGCGACCTCAACACCGTGTGTGACGCGTTGGGAAAGATGAACACCTACATGGGCATCTGAGTCTGAGCTCTGTTTGGTTTGAAACATCACCTGTGTTCATGTCTCTGTGCTCTGATTGGTTTAAATCATCACCTGTGTTCATGTCCCCGAGTTTTTATTGGTTTAAATGATCACCTGTGTTCATGTCTCTAAGCTCTGATTGGTTTAATTGATCACCTGTGTTCATGTCTCTGAGCTCTGATTGGTTTAATTGATCACCTGTGTTCATGTTTATGATGTTTATGATAAATGTTTAATCAAAGTGGCACCAAACTGGATTTAAATAGTAACTAAACTACAGAGTTTTGTCTGAAATGTTTTTAGCCTGCAAGTTAAAAAAAATGTCTCTAGAACGGGAAGAAAGTATCAACATGATCAAAGCTGGAGGATCTACCGATACAATGTTACCCGTCCTCTTATAGGTAGTGATAACGATACTAATACTGACACTGATAACGATACT
>NW_022280267.1:88804-92599 GCF_004355925.1 Anarrhichthys ocellatus
ATACTGACACTGATAACGATACTAATACTGACACTGATAACGATACTAATACTGACACTGATATCGATACTAATACTGACACTGATAACGATACTGATACTGACACTGATAACGACACTAATACTGAAACTGATAACGATACTGATACTGAAACTGATAACGATACTGATACTGACACTGATAACGATACTAATACTGAAACTGATAACGATACTGTTACTGACACTGATAACGATACTAATACTGAAACTGATAACGATACTGATACTGACACTGACAACGATACTAATACTGATACTGACAACAATACTGATTCACGCAAGTAGATTACATACAAAGTCTATGCACAGGCGCGATGAGACTCGAATGACATATTCAACTCGGGCGAAAGTGCAATAGGTGTGTTTCAAACAGTAGACGTCATTCACTATATATTTACAACACAATGTGTAGAAGTCAAAGACTTTACACTAAAATGTCAACATTAAACCTGAGTCCATCATCAACACTAAATACACACATACACACAAACACACAAACACATGTGAAACACTGATTTGGTGGTTTGGTTACTCTTTAAGAACCAGAAGGAGAAACTTCAGCAGATGTTCATAATGTTGCTTCAGTTTGTGTCCATATTTTTAAAGAATTATCTGAAAGTCAGTTTCTGTGGAACCAGAATAAAATGACATGAATGTGTGTTTAACCCTGAAACTGTGTCTGTGGTGATTGCTGCTCTTCATCTCATGTTAACACATCCGTGTCATCAGGGAAAAGGCTGCTGAGTCAGTAGTTTAAGGTGGTTCAGACAAACCCAGCAGATCACTGATTGGGTATCTTGTGAAACCAAAAGTTGACTGGTCCTGATCCTGGTCCTGGTCTCCTTACTGATACGTCACGTTCAGAGGTAGAAACTCAGGGTCTGCTGAGTTTCTTCACCACATATTTTGCATGATGGAAACAAAAACATGGACCACCGACTCCACATGCAAACGTCCTGTGGGAGTGTCTCTGTGTCCCTGTGTCCTTATAAAGGATGAAGAGGAGCAGTAGAGACGCTCCTTACCCAGAACTCCTCCATCATCTTCATTCTTTGAGATCCTTTAAGCTGAAGAAACCTTCTGAAGGTATTGAACCCGTCTTCGGTGTCGATGGGAAAAAGTAGCACCGCTTCGTCTCCTTCGTCCTCCGTCAGCAGAGGCAACGAGTCTCTGGCTGGCGGACACTCAGGGTTCTAGTCCCACTGGTCCCTGATGACCTACATGGACGGCTACACAGAGATAGTGAACCAGTGGCAGGTGGAGGCCAGTGCCGTGAGCTGGTTGGTGGTGAAGGTCTTCTTCCTGGTGATGGCGTTCCCGGCTAACGTGGGTCTGATGTGGCTGCTGCTGAGGAGGAGGAGCGCCATAATGGCGTCCGAGGTTCTGGGACTGAAGGGCTCCGTGATGGATGTTCTGTACTGTCTCTGTCTGCCTCTGGACATCTACAGCAGCCTAGTGGAGACCAGCCGGAGGACCCAGTCCGTCAGAGAGGCCCTATTTGCCCTCAACATCTTCAGCTGCCCTCTGCTGCTGACCTGCATGTGTGTGGAGCGCTACCTGGCGGCGGCACGGCCCGGCTCCTACCTCCGGATGGGACGTGGGAGAACCGGGCCGTCTTGTGCACCGCGGCCTGGCTGCTCACCATCACCGTGGCCCTGATGAGCTACTTCCTCCAGATGTTCGTTGTGGCTCTGTCCCTGTCTGTCACCATCTCGCTGCTGTGTCTGCTGGGCCTCGTGTGGGTGCTGAGGCAGAGCGGACCGGGCCGAGGTTCTGCGCTGAAGAGACGAGCTCTGAAGAATGTGGTGGCCGTGATGGTGCCGGCGGTGGTGGCCTACTCTCCTCTGGTGGCTCTGGTCCCCTACGTGTCCCTGATCGGGTCTTCGGGGTCCTGCTGCTCTTCCCAAACCTGGGCCTCTTCATCGGCTCCATGTTCTACCTGACCCGCTTCAGACGGCTCACCTGCTGCACCAAAGACCAGCAGACCAAGTCCACCACCCAGGCCGAGTAGACCCTCATGTGTGCTTGTCATAGAAATATGTTTGAATGTGTAGAACCGGTTTATTGTTACGTTGTGCTTCAATAGAATCAATAAAATAAAGTGTGTGATGAGGTCGTCTCCTTGTTTCCTCTCGACTTTACTTACAGAAACCTAGAAGTGGTTTTACTCAAAACCACACATGCAAATCAGAGAGCTGCAAGACTCAAAGAGAGGGTCGGGTTTCAGTCAATAACAACAACAACACCACCTCTGACCTTCCATTTATTTCCTCTTAAGTCAGGTCAAATATCTCGTTGACCTCCACCCGTCGGTCCTCCTTCTCCGTCTCCTGAAGACGAGGTCGACTGAGCTCCGTCCACAGACGCTGCTTCAGCTCCAGGACCTGAGCCACGTAGTCCTTTAAAACCAGACCAGTCAGCTTTAAACTGTGGTTTATTATCAATAATAATAATAATAATAATGATAACAATACCAATGATAATAATAAGAATACGAATAATATTGATAATAATACTAATGATAAGAATGATTAATATAATTATTATATTGATAATAACAATAATTGGCTGAGTCCACAAAGTCAATGCTGTAAATTAACTACTAGTATCTTACTTAGGAAATATATATGTTGTTAGCTGTTCTTAGCACTGTTAGCTGTTGTTAGCACTGCTAGATGCTAATAGCACTGTTAGCTGTTGTTAGCACTGTTAGCTGTTAATAGCACTGTTAGCTGTTGTTAGCACTGTTATCTGTTAATAGCACTGTTAGCTGTTGTTAGCACTGTTAGCTTCTAGCCAAATGGAGGCACTCCCTCAATCATAGATTTGCTCTAAATTCTGTATTGAGACCCTTTTAGAAAGACTTGAAATGATGTACTTGTAATGTCCTGCAGTACTTATAGATGGTGTACTGAAGTAAAGAGAGCTAGTATTACTACGAAGTGTCTTACAGCCTGTTTGGCAGAGGACAGAGCAGTGAGGACAGACGGCTTGAGGACAGAGTGATAGATATCTATGTAGCGGTCCGCTCTCAGACCGTGGACCAGGACGGACTGATGAACTGCTGATGTCCCATCATCCTTCACTTCCTGCTGCTGCTGAGCTTTAGACCTGCTGCTCCTACGTGATGACATCACTTCCGGTCCAGAAGGAGACATGAAGGACATTCTGAGGTACTTTACTGTGTACTTCTTTACGTCTCAGAGGTAATGCTGTACTTTTTTATCTGACAGCTTCAGTTACTTTTATTAATAAGTGATGATGTAATATTACAAATTACTACTAGTAGGCTACACTACTAATAATACTACTACTAGTAGTACACTAGTACTACTACTACACTACTACTACTACTTATACTAGTACACTACTAGTACACTGTTTATGATATATAATGAATATTGATCATTGAATTATTGCCTTCTACTACTACTACTACTACTACTACTACTACTAGTACAATACTAATACTTTACTACTACACTACTACTACTACTACTACTACTACTAATAGTAGTACACTTTATAACAATAATAATAATAAATATTGATCATTCAATTATTATTACCTTCTCTATTTGTCAATGCTTCTTTCTGTAAATGTAGCTGCTTGAATTTGACAGATTTCATTTTGAAAGATCACAAATAAAAACATTCCATATTTCAGTTCCGGAAAACCTCCAGACTTCAGAATAAAAGATGAAACCATGTGCAGACTTCAGAATAAAAGCCTCTCTGAGGACACAGATGAGAC
>NW_022280267.1:97599-125918 GCF_004355925.1 Anarrhichthys ocellatus
TTAATGTCTGACTGCAGTTTAATGTCTGATTGTAGTTTAATGTCTGGTTGTTGTTTTATGTCTGACTGTAGTTTTATGTCTGATTGTAGTTTTATGTCTGATGGGACAAGTTCAACTTTACCTTTCATCAAACTGAGTTTGCTGACATAAAGATGGATGACCTCATGTTGATGTGATTACCAGACACTACAGTTGTTAGTTTGTTTGTGAGTCGTCATGGCAACATGTAACCTGGAGACACCGACTGTAGCCTGAACTACCACAGAGGAGGACAGATTACAAACAGTAAAGAGACACAGACACATGATTCTTCTTCCATAAACCAAACGTGATGATTATCTCTGACGGTGTTTACCTGCTGCCACATGTGAGATGTCTGAATCTCTCAAGATATTTTTATGATAATGAGACACAATCACAAGAGTGTGAACCTCTTTATTTCAACAAGAACAATGTTGAACTGAACAGTTTCAAGCCTCAACTGATGAGGTGAATCATTCATGTTTAGGGGCAATATTTCCAGTTACTGTGGATCCATAAAAGGAGGAAGATGATGATGAAGAACAGAATAACATTTATTATCATCTCGTCTTCTGTATTCTGTATGAGGAGGAGGAGGAGGACGAGAAGGTTGAGGAAGAGGATCCATCTGCTGCTTGCTCTCCTCTGTCAGAGAGGAGGTGAACGAGCTGCTCTGTGATCGTACTGAATTATTTCTCTATTCGCTGCTAAAAATAACCTACTGTCCTGAACACCTCACAACACACACACACACACACACACAGAGAGTAGGAAACATTAAACCTTAATGATTAACTATTGATTAAGCACTGAAAGCTTATGAAATGATCAGTTCTGTTCTGTTGTGAATAAAGTTAATTGAAAGAATATCAACATACATTTAATTTATTTAATTAAATCTGGTGTTTTCATCATGGGACAATAGTGTAATCCGATCAGATTATTGATTTGATTAATCAATGAGTTGTGTTGTCAGATGTCTCGTTGACTGAGATATTAAACACGTCACCATTATGTTGATTATCGTTATGATTTTCATTCATCGATCAGTGGTTTTGTCTTTAATAGGTCTAAACATCATGAAACAAGTCACTTTTAATAGATATGATGTCACCGCGTCTTTGTATCTGCTCAGATATTTAAATTATTGGTCGAGATACGAGGTGTGACCTTGTGTTACCTTCAGGGACCAACAAGAATCCGTCGGTGACCTCGTGTTCCCTACAGGGACCAACAAGAGGCCGTCGGTGACCTCGTGTTACCTTCAGGGACCAATAAGAGACCGTCGGTGACCTTGTGTTACCTTCAGGGACCAACAAGAGTCCGTCGGTGACCTTGTGTTACCTTCAGGGACCTCTTGTGAATGAGTGAACATGTACTTAAACGTTAGTGTGTACTCTTTAATGTGAAGCTCTATAATCGTGAAATGCATCCTGGGATTTGTAGTTGTTTGAAAGGCTTGTTTATTTATGGTAAATGTGTAAGAAAAAGTTATTTAAAAGAACACATGACACTATTGAGCTGCTCAGAATCAACATGGAACCATGAGAGAGAGATGAGGAGTTTATATCCATAAGATTAGAGTCTCATCAGAGAATAAAGGATTAATGTTTGGAGCGAGGAGCTGATCAACTCATCTTATTTATAGATTAGTCATCATTATGTTTATGGTTCTTCAATATTCATCTCTGGGATTATAAAGCAGGATATTTGTGTTTCAGTTAGAGAAACGTTGGATGAAACTCAGACAGAGAGATTCAAGTTTATAGATTTAAGTCTTCAGTAGGAACCAATGAGCTTTGAGCTGAGAGCCACAGACAGGAAGTCCGTATTAAGAGACGGACTGATCCTGTAATGTGTTTAAAATGTGGTGACCTACAAACTACATTCATCTCAGCAGAGCACACGCTGCTCCATCATATATAGCATTAGGGCCCGAGCACAGACGTAGCGCCCCCTACAACATTTTGGCGAAGCAGCCCTCGCAGTACGTTTCACATAAATGTATAAAATTTGGTAGGAACATGTATCACATGTGGACTTAAAAGAAAGTCTCTTGGGGCCATGCTCTAAACCCAACCGGAAGTCAGCCATTTTGAATTTTCTATGAATTTCTAGTGTCGTTTCAGTCATTTCCAGGCACTGTACTTTAACAAACTCCTCCTAGGAAATAATCAGATCAACTTAGAATTTGGTCAGAACAATCTAAAGACCTTAGTGATGAAAAGTTACTCAAGGTGTGTGTACCTGTGTAGCTTATCTCCATAGCGAGGGAGAAACAGATGTTCCTGCACGGCCTCACGGGAACACTCACAGTCACACTCACAGTCACACTCACAGTCACACTCACAGTCACACTCACAGTCAGTGAGGCTGGCACGCAGCGGCCGGACTTCGGAAGCAGGAGGACGGACACAGAGAGTACGTGTAAACCAACCAGGTGTTTATTTCACCGAGAAAAACAAACAAAAACATGGCATAACTCTTTCAGGGACCACGGGCAGCATGTGGTCCTGGCAGCGACAGCACTAGATGTAATTATGGCAGCCTTATATAGTCTGCCACTAACGAGGACCTCCACATCACTGTAAGATAGGTGACTCTGCCCCTTATTCTACAACACAATCCCCTAAACTACAACAAATACATTCAAATAGATGCCTAACATTCTAAGGTCAATTATCTATATGATCTCTATGGTGGTAAGACATCACCATAGAGATCATATTAAACAGTCAACTCAGTGTGTGAGTCTCTTATTGTCTCAAACAGTCCACAAATGCCTACAATGGAGATGCCCCAGTGGACTTGCTTCTCGGGGCAAAATTGGTGTCTTTGCCGAAGGTGGTGTGTCTGGCCCCTCTTCTGGCTGCTGTGAATACTTCAGCCAGCTGAGCTGCTTCTTCTGCCGTACGAGGGTCATGCTCACGGATCCACACCTCAAGGTCCGGGTGCACCATCCTCAGGAACTGTTCAAGAATCAACATCTCAGATATCTCTTTCACTGTTGACTTCTCTGGTTTGACCCATTTCGAAAACAAGTCTTTAAGGCGAACATACAGCTCACGTGGAGTCTCTCCTTGAAAAATATTCATAGACCAAAACCTTCGGCGGTACGGTATGGTAAGACATCACCATAGAGATCATATCCGGCCCGAATAGAGGATTCAATTTTCCTACCACCCCTCTAGTAATTACCACATGGTACCTTCCCGGAACTATAAAATGGTGCTCTTGTACCCTGGAGACTCTTTTAGGACGAACACCCTGGAGAGGAGACACAGCAGAGGTAAGTGCTTTGAACATGCAGGTTATTTGACAACACTATTAATATATTCAATCATTTTAGTTAAAGATAACTAAACCACTAATATGTTTGTCTACAGGCCCGACCTTCAATAATTACGCCTGAGACCAGATATCAGAACTGTACAATAAACATTCAACTCAGTGTGTGAGTCTCTTATTGTCTCAAACAGTCCACAAATGCCTGCAATGGAGAGGGTCTTTGTCATACACACACACTCACACACTCACTCACACACTCTCTCACACTCTCACACACACTCACACACTCTCTCACACACTCACAGTCCTATATGTGCATCAGTTAGTCTGAGACTGTTCATGAGACAGTAGTGATTAATACACAGATGATGTGATGGAGCTCATCGGAGGTCAGATCTCTACCAGGTCTAACCTCCCCTCCCTGTGTGTCTTCAGGCCGTGCTGCGGTGGCTGATCTGGGGTCAGCCTGGTGGACTCTAGGCTGCAGGACTGTGCTGTGTCGGTCATGAAGAAGCCGCCCTACTCCCTCTGGTTCCTCCTGCTGCTGGGAGCCGGATCTCTGCTGCTGCTGGTCCGCCTCCAGGATCTGACCCAGGTGGTCCTGCAGCAGACCCCAGGTCAGTGCTCTGAGGTCAGCTGGCTGCTAACAGGCAGCGGCTGAACTAGGATCAGTGGAGTTCACATGTCACAGATAAACCTACAGACACCTGCCTCCTCCTCCTCTTCTTTCTACTTCTTTAGACCCGGGGTCCAAAGGGACCAATTAGCTTCACAATGCTGGAATACACCTGATGTATAACCTGTAACCTACTATGTTGTAGGCTTCAGGTGTGTGTATCTCTGAGACGCTGCATGGGAGAGAGCCAAGAAGCTAACCGTTGTGATTGTTTGCTTAGATTAAGAATCTATTTTTACGTGTTGAAAACATTTATTATTCCTGATGCCCTGGGCTGAGTCTGTCCACCAATCAGAGGCTGTGTTCCCGACTAGTCCACCAATCAGAGGCTGTGTTCCTGACTCTGTAGTATATAGTTTAGTAGTTTTAGAGGCTCCTATTTCAGTATAAAAACCAAACAGATGTTCTGACCTGTCGGTCCTGGTGTTAAAATTAACAAACATGAGTTCAGCTGCAGGAGGACGACAGTGATGAGAAGGTCCAGAGATCAATACTGTAATCAGCCCCAGACTTCTTTAAGGTGCCTCTTGATGAGGAGAAGGACTGTGAGCCTGAATCATTGATCTCCAGAGGAACCTCACGTTCCCCGACTTCAAAGACAGAAACCCCCAAGCTGAGAGGACTTCCTCCAGAATCACCGTGAGATACTTCTCACAGCTGAACTCCACCGAGAGACAAAAGGCCTTCGACTTCTACTTCATGGATTATCTGATATTCAACTACCCCAAACCCTTTAAAGACCTGCACTGAGGCCAGGACCTGGGGAGGGGGCACCGAGTCCAGGACCTGGGGGGAGGGGCTCTAATGCTAAGTGACTTTACAGAACAGAACTGTTTGTTTGTCAGTAGGATCACAGGTACACCTTTGGCCTGGTAGAGAGGTGCATTGTGGGTCACAGATCACTATTTACTTAAGGAACCAGGTCTGAGGGATGAACTGTCCTTCGTCCTGTTTCTCAGAATGAGGCTTTAGATCTTTAACTCCTGGCTGTGGACTTTTTTTTACCCACAGTGCAACATGCTGCACATCAATGAGACTGAACCATGATGAACTCTGTCTTGATTATTGTTCTTATTTAAATAATATTTAATTAATTCTTAAATTATTTAAAGAGTGATTTAACATATTTTGCCTTTATTTATTCAGCTGAGTGACATGATGATGATGATAATGATCATAATGATAATCTGTAAATAATGAACATTTATTGATCTCTGAACAACTTGAATGACTTCTGTGAAGTTTTTTTTACGTTCTGTTCTCTGAGGCTTTACCTGGAGGACAGGTGAGTCTCTTCTTCTTCTCTTTTTAAAGGAGTCGACATGTTAAAGTAGAACAATGAGGACGTAGATCCACTTTAAGCCTTATCACTGCCATGGTTCACCTGCTGCGTTACGTTGATATGAATAGCAATAAATACGTGAGACACCTGATGCTTGTTATTCTGACACAATATGATGTTTATCAGATGTGTATATATATATATACAGAGAGATATAGATATACGATACACATCGTTTAAACCTAAATAATCTCTCCTCTTATAAAAGATAATGTGCTTTTATATTTAAAACAGTGACGTTGGTGGGGACTACTTTCAGCGGCGGATTACTCCACATTTGGTGCTCTGAGTATTTGTATGTGAGTCAGAATAAAGTAAAGTGTGATGATGATGATGAAGGAACATTTAAAAAACAAAGGAGACAAACACTCATAAGTCTTTACTGACATCTCGTGGCAGAAGCAGGTACTGCACGTGAAAGACAGCGATGTCCAATAAGATAATCCTTTATTTGTCCCGCAGCGGGGAAATGTACGTATGTCCTGTGGTTATATATATATATATATATATATATATATATATGGAGATGTTTGTGTCCATCAGAGCAGCTTCTGCCTCCAAACCTCAAACATGGAGTCACTGAAGGAGGTCTCAGAGCCCGATGCACTCCCTCCTCCTCTTCCTCCTCCACTTCTTCCTCCTTCTCCTCCTCCTCTTCCTCCTCTTCCTTCTCCTCCTCTTCCTCCTCTTCCTTCTCCTCTTCCTCCTCTTCTTCCTCCTCATTTTCTTCCTCTTCCTTCTCCTCTTCTTCCTCCTGCTCCTCCTCCTTCTCCTCTTCCTGCTCCTCCTCCTCTTCCTTCTCCTCCTCCTCTTCCTCTTCCTTCTCCTGCTCCTCCTCCTCTTCCTGCTCCTCTTCCTCCTCTTCCTCCCTCACAGATGAGGAGCAGAGCCTCAGGCGAGTTTAGGAGATATTTAAATGTTTCAATTCTAACATGGTTTCTTGTTCTTCATCTAATTGAAATAACTTCAGGGTTCTTTAGAGAACCAACTCGTTCTGTTGGCTCAGTGAAGGTGTGTGTGTGTGTGTGTGTGTGTGTGTGTGTGTGTGTGTGTGTGCGCGCGTGTGTTTCTCCCTCTTCATGATGTCCTGTCAGATGATTATTAATTAATTTACTTCTATCAGAAATCACAGCATTCACAGTGAAGATTAACATTTGAACACAAAGAATCATTAAATATAAAGATTCAAAGATGATAAATCTTCAGTTATAATAGTGAAAATGAAATGTTTCATCTTCCATCAGACAATACACATAGAAGCATAGATGCTCCTCCTGCAGTCACACTCAGCAATTTATCAAAATCTCTGTGTGTCTTAGTATTTGGGTCTCTGAGTCTCTATGAAGAAACCATTTTTATTGTCATATACATTTACACGAAATTTGCCTTCTGCATTTGACCCATTCCTGGATATAGGGAGCAGTGGCTGCCAGCCAATGACAGGCACCCGGGGAGCCGGGGGTTCAGTGTCTTGCTCAGGGACACTTCGAGGTCTCAGTCGAGGAACCTTTGACCCTGCGGTTACCAGACAACCCTCTTAAACCAGTGAGCCACGGTCGTCCCCATGTCTCTATGTGTCTCTTAATATTTGGGTCTATGTGTCTCTGAGTCTCTGAGACACTTTCAGTCTCTTCCTGATTTCAGCAGCAGCTGTGGACATATTTCGGATTCAGCTGAGAGACGAGGAGGATAAAACAGATCTGTGTGCGCAGCCCTCCGGCACACACCTCCATCTAGCAGCGCAATAATTGAAATGGTGCATTTGGCCGCTGGCTGCGGGGTGGTGGTGGTGGTGGGGTAGGGGGGCATAATGCATGACGATAGACATCATTTGGCTCCAGAGCCAGAGGGATGTTTCATGTTACTAAAGTATATGAGGAGGAAGACGTGGATGTGCAGGAGGAAGAGGAAGAGGAAGAGGAAGGACCAGATGGATTTCTGTTGAAAGCTTCTCATCATTGATGGATCATAAATTCTTCTCATTGATTATCTCTCAAAGCAGCAGGAGGATCTATTTTCTCTCAAACAAACTGCTGCGTTATTGTAACCTGATCCCGGACCCGGACCCTGAGGGGGTCTGAGGGGCCCCGGGCGAGACTTCTCCCTCAGCCTCCTCTATTCTTTCAGAAGAGACAGGACGGGCTCGTTAAGCTGCTACTGCACGCACACACACACACACACACACACACACACACACACACACACACCCACACACACACACCCTAGCACGCACACACACACACACACACACCCTAGGACGTGAACTGAAGACCAACCGGTCTCCTCTCATTTGAATCCCCTGGACGTAGCAGACGGACGCCGGTCTCCATGTCTTCTGTGTCGGTGTCCTCTCAGGTAAGAACGCAGCTTTACACCTTTTAACGGGACATTTACGCGCAAAGTTTTCCCCGAGATCCCGATTACGCTCCCCGGGGTCTCGTGGAGGCGATGAGCGCCGTCTCACCAGTCTCGGTTTAAAATATGACCGTTTTAAGTCCTTGTTGGTTTTGGTACACGTTAGTAACAAAGATGCAAACACGGTTGGTATTTTCTGTAATGGTGTGAAACGCTGTTTATTCGGCATACATCAAGTGTTCCAAGGTACGAAGGTTTTCATCTAAATTCGAACTTTTGTTACCGGCTCACCTGTTTTCACGGCTATCTTCTCCCTTCAAATAGGTTCGGTAAAGTTGGAAAGATATTCAAAGATTCGGACTTCCCGGTTCAATAAATCTCTGTGACCGTAGTGAGGTAGACAACAAGCTACAACCTTCATTTAATCAGAACGGGTCCTCCGGGCTCCTCCGAGCTGGACAAACAGCATTGGTCTCAGTGCGCAGGGACTGTCTACAAAGTGCAATGCGGAAAATACATCCTACAACAATATTCAATAGCTTCACTGTCATGCAATGTAATGTAACCAAAATCACTTCACACATCAATGGGCTCCTCCTTGTTGTACTACAACTGTTATTTTGATAAAACATGTTTTGAATACATTTTAGTGAATTATTATTGGAAATAATATTCAATAACTTCCCTGTTATAAAGTGTAGTGTGACCAAAATCACGTTCGACAGATGCTGTCAAATTCTCTTTTGTGATTTGGTCAAACTAGTGCAATTGTGAACCTATGTTTTGTATTGTGTATTTGTCTTGAATAAAGACATAGTACCACATACATCAAGATAAGAGCCATCATAAGTTGTTCACTCATTTTATCTTCAAGAAAGAATACACACATACAGTCAGGGCCAGAAGTATTTGGACTATGACACAATTTTTCTAATTGTTCTTATTTACACAACCCCAATGGGTTTGAAACTGATCAGTCAATATGTGGTTGAAGTTTATACTTTCAGCTTTAATTCAATGGATAAAACAAAAAAATCACAATAACCGTTTAGCAATTACAGCCACTTCTACACAGTCATCCGCATGTTCAGAGGCTCAAAGGTAATTGGACAATTGTCTGACAAACGGTTTCATGACCAGGTGTGGCCTGTTCTGTTTATATTTCATGACAAATGATGCCGACAACAGGATTCAAAGTGTTATATTTGCAGTTGGTAGCTGGTCATTGGAACTCTCAGCATGCGGACCAAAAAGGTGTCAATGCAAGTGAAGGAGGTCATTATTAGGTTAAAAGAATTGGCGCACCTTGGTGAAGAAAAACACTTCATAACATCTACTGAAGTCAAAAATACTCTGGAGGAGGTAGGCGTGCCATTGTTAAAGTCTACAATCAAGAGACGCCTTCATGAATCTAAATACAGAGGGTTTACAACAAGGTGCAAACCTCTGGTAACACTGAAGAACAGGAAGGCCCGATTAGACTTTAACAGAAAACATCTGACAAAGACTGACCAGTTTGGGAACAAGATTCTTTGGACAGATGAAACCAAGAATAACTTGTACCAGAATGATGGAAGTGAGAAGTGTGGAGAAGGAAAGGAACGGTTCATGATCCAAACAAACCACATCATCTGTCTAACATGGTGGAGGCAGTGCTTTGGATGGGCATGTATGGCTGCCAATGGAACTGGGTCACTGGTGTTCATTGGTGATGTCACAGCTGATAGAAGCAGCAGGATGAGTTCTGAGGTGTTTAGGGCTAAACTATCTGCTCAAATTCAGCCTAATGCTACAAAACTGATTGGACGGCACCTCACAGTGCAGATGGATTATGACCTATAACATACTGTGAAAACAACCCAAGAGCTTCTTATGGCAAAGGAATGGAATATTCTTCAATGGCCAAGTCAGTCACCTGATCTCAACCCAAGGGAGCATGTCTTAGGAAGACCCACAAACAGGCAGCAGCTGAAGGAGGCTGCAGTAAAAGGTCTGTCAAAGCATCTCAGGAAACTCACCGTTTTTGGTGATGTTTATGGTGCCAGACTTCAGGCAATCATTGACTGCAAGGATTTTCCTCCAAGTATTAAAAATAGCGATTATATTCACAATTATGTTAGTTTGTCCAATTACTTTTGAGCCTCTGAAAATGGGGATGACTGTAGAAATGGCTGTAATTCCTAAACGGTTAATGTGATTTTTTTGTTTTCCATCCATCCATCTTCCTCCGCTTATCCGGGGTCGGGTCACGGTGACAGCAGGCCAAACAGGCTGACCCAGACTTCCCTCTCCCCCGCAACATGTTCCAGCTCATTCTGGGGGATCCCAAGGCGTTCCCAGGCCAGCTGGGAGATATAATCCCTCCAGCGTGTTCTGGGTCTTCCCCGGGGTCTCTTCCCAGTTGGACGTGCCTGGAAAACCTCCAGTGGGAGGCGTCCAGGAGGCATCCTAATTAGATGCCGAACCACCTCAGCTGACTCCTTTCGACGCGAAGGAGTAGCGGCTCGACTCCAAGCTCCCTCCTGATGACCGAGCTCCTTACCCTATCTCTAAGGCTGAGCCAAGCCACCCTACAGAGGAAACTCATTTTGGCCGCTAGTAGCCGCGACCTTGTCCTTTCGGTCACGACCCAGAGTTCGTGACCATAGGTGAGGGTAGGAACGTAGACCGACCAGTAAATTCACACCCACCGGAGGCCAACACCCACCGGGAACGTGTCTGACTTATTGCCGAAGATGCGGACACAGCTCCTACTGCAGTCGTACAGAGACCGGATCGCCCGTTGTAACGGGTCCGGTACCCCATACTCCCGCAGCACCCCCCACAAGAACCCCCGAGGGACCCGGTCGAAAGCCTTATCCAAGTCCACAAAGCACATGTTGACTGGTTGGGCAAACTCCCAGAACCCCTCCAGTAGTCTTGCGAGGGTAAAGAGCTGGTCCACTGTTCCATGGCCGGGACGGAATCCACACTGCTCCTCTTGAATCCGAGGTTCGACAAACGGTCGGAGCCTCCTTTCCAGCACCCTGGCATAAGCCTTCCCCGGGAGGCTGAGTAGTGTGATACCCCGGTAATTCGAGCACACTCTCCGGTCCCCCTTTTTGAAGATGGGAACCACCATCTGACTGCCAGTCCATGGGCACTGATCCCGACCCCCATGCGACATTGAAGAGGCGTGTCAGCCAAGACAGCCCAACAGTGTCCAGCGCCTTCGGCATCTCAGGGCGGATCTCATCCACCCCCGGCGCCTTGCCACCAAGCAACTTTTTAACTACCGTAGCGGCTTCCGCCAGGGATATGGGTGAGCCTCCTCCCAGGTCTTCAGGCGCTGCCTCCTCTGCAGAGGACATGTTAGTCAGGTTTAGGAGTTCCTCATAGTGCTCTTTCCATCGCCCGACGATGTCCCCCATCCGGGTCAACAGTTCCCCCCCTGCTGAGAACAGCCTGGGGTAGGACCTGCTTTCCCTTCCTGAGCCGTCGGATGGTTTGCCAGAACCTCCTTGAGGCCAACCGAAAGTCCTTCTCCATGGCCTCCCCGAACTCCTCCCATGCCCGAGTTTTAGCATCCGCGACCACTGCAGCTGCAGCCCTTCTGGCCTGCCTGTACTTGTCAGCTGCTTCAGGAGACCCCTGGGCCAACCAGGCCCTGAAGGTCTCCTTCATCTTGACGGCTTCCCTCACCTCCGGTGTCCACCACCGGGTTCTCGGGTTGCCGCCACGACAGGCACCGATGGCCTTCCGACCACAGCTCCTAGCGGCCGCGTCCACAATAGAGGCTTTGAACATGGTCCATTCAGATTCCATGTCCCCAACCTCCCTTGGGATGTATGAGAAGTTCTTCCGGAGGTGGGAGTTAAAGACCTCCCGGACAGAGTCCTCCGCCAGACGTTGCCAGTTCACCCTCACTACACGTTTGGGCTTGCCGGGTCTTTCCAACCGGTTAACCCGCCATCTGATCCAACTCACCACCAGGTGGTGATCAGATGACAGCTCTGCTCCTCTCTTCACCCGAGTGTCCAAGACATACGGCCGCAGATCAGATGATACGATTACAAAGTCGATCATTGATCTCCGGCCTAAGGTGTTCTGGTACCAGGTACACTTATGAGCCACCTTATGTTCGAACATGGTGTTCGTTATGGCCAAACCGTGGCAAGCACAGAAGTCCAATAACGAGACACCACTCGGGTTCAGATCGGGCAAGCCGTTCCTCCCAATCACCCCTCGCCAGGTTTCTCCGTCATTGCCCACATGAGCGTTGAAGTCCCTCAGGAGAACTATGGAGTCGGCAGGCGGCGCCCTTTCCAGGACCCCTCCCACCGACTCCAAGAAGGCCGGATACTCCGAACTGCTGTTTGGTGCATAAGCACAAACAACAGTCAGAGCCTTGCTCCCCGCAACCCGTAGGCGCATGGAGGCGACCCTCTCGTTCTCCAACACAGCGGCGCTCAGCCGGGGGCTCATGAGTATCCCCACTCCCGCCCGGCGCCTCTCACCTTGGGCAACTCCAGAAAAGGACAAAGTCCAATCCCTCTCCAGGAGCTTGGTTCCAGAGCCAGCGCTGTGTGTGGAGGTGAGTCCAACTATATCTAGCTGGTATCGCTCCACCTCCTGCACCAGCTCCGGCTCTTTCCCCGCTAGCGAGGTGACGTTCCACGTCCCTAGAGCTAGTCTATGCTGCCGGCGATCGGCTCGCCCAGGCCTCCGGCCTGACCCGCCACCCTATCTGCATTGCACCCGACCCCGATGCTTGTCCCTGCGGGTGGTGGGTCCACAGGGTGGCTGCTCCATGTTGTTTCTACGGGCTGAGCCCGACCGGGCCCCATGGGCGAAGGCCCGGCCACCAGACACTCGCCGACGAGCTCCCCTCCTGTGTCTGGCTCCGGGAGGGTGCCCCGGTTTCCCTGGTCCGGGCGAGGTGGCTGAAGTCCGTGGGCTGCTTATCATCAGGGTTATTTTGAACCGCTCTTAGTCTGGGCTCTCCCCTGATACCTGTTTGCCTTGGGAGACCCTACCAGGGGCTACTGCCCCAGACAATATAGCTCCCAGGATCACTGAGCCACTCAAACTCCTCCACCACGTTAAGGTGGTGATTCAGAGGATTTTTTTGTTTTATCCATTGAATTAAAGCTGAAAGTATAAACTTCAACCACATATTGACTGATCAGTTTCAAACCCATTGGGGTTGTGTAAATAAGAACAATTAGAAAAATTGTGTCATAGTCCAAATACTTCTGGCCCTGACTGTATGTGTGTATTCTTTCTTGAAGATAAAATGAGTGAACAACTTATGATGGCTCTTATCTTGATGTATGTGGTACTATTTCTTTATTCAAGACAAATACACAATACAAAACATAGGTTCACAATTGCACTAGTTTGACCAAATCACAAAAGAGAATTTGACAGCATCTGTCAAACGTGATTTTGGTCACACTACACTTTATAACAGGGAAGTTATTGAATATTATTTCCAATAATAATTCACTAAAATGTATTCAAAACATGTTTTATCAAAATAACAGTTGTAGTACAACAAGGAGGAGCCCATTGATGTGTGAAGTGATTTTGGTTACATTACATTGCATGACAGTGAAGCTATTGAATATTGTTGTAGGATGTATTTTCCGCATTGCACTTTGTAGACGGTCCCTGCGCACTCGTCTCGCAGCCGGCAGCTCATTGAGACCAATGCAGATTGTCCAGCTCGGAGGAGTCTGTATGACGGCCCGTTTTGATTAAATGAAGGTTGTAGCTTGTTGTCTACCTCACTACGGTTACAGGGAGGTATCGTTTGTATTTTAGCAACGTTTCGCTAACGATTTATTGAACCGGGAAGTCCGAATCTTTGAATATCTTTCCAACTTTACCTAAATCTTCAGATAAGGTGCGGAAGAGATCCACTGACTGTGATAAAAGTACTAATAATCGAAACCTCGTGTTACTTGATGGACAATTCATATGCCGAATTAATCAGAAGGACGAAGTCTGAAGAGAAAACCTTTAAATTCAGGGTGAGGCCATACTTAACGTTTAACGATCCGCAAGAATGCATTAAATGTTTGGATTTGTTAATGGAGTCTGGCGTAAGGCCTTGTTCCTGGGCTGGGTTTCACTGAAGCAGGTCTCTATGTGTCAACGATCCAGTTTAAAATCATGAAGAACATTCATGATTTCTGTGATTATTTGTGCAGCCTGTAATCAACACAGGCTGTTATTTCCTGTGTCTTTAACACGGAGTCTGGTGCAGTTCTTGTCCTCCACTCGGCCGCAGACAGAGAGGCAGCAGTGTTTGTCAGTTTGGCCCGAGGCAGCGAGCCAGCCGCGGGGCAGCGAGCCGGAAGCCTGGCCGCCTCCTGTTCACCTGTCATGGTTCAGAGCTCCTCTTTACCACCGGGTGTGTGTGTGTGTGTGTGTGTGTGTGTATGTAGGTGTTTAGGTGTGTGTGTGTGTGTGTGTATGTAGGTGTGTGTGTGTGTGTAGGGGGGGGATCAAGAGTGAGTTGCCCCCCGCCCTCATGTTTCATCAGTCTGGACTGTTTTCAATCTGATACTTCAGTAAGAGTACTACAACAATGTAAATATACTGCATTACAAGTACATTCAGAATCCTATTTCAGTAATCAGCTCACTTAAAGTATTATCAGTAGTAAAAGTACACAAGTATCATGTAGTTTGAAAGAGCTGTGATTGGTCGATCACTCGTCTCTCAGACTTAATGTACTAAACTGATTATTGTCATAATCAGTTTGGTCAACAATACAACACAACAATACAACACAACAAAATAACACAGCAACAATTCAAAAATAACAATATGACACAACAATAACAAAACAATAACAATATGACACAATAATACAACCGTACAACACAACAACAATAAAACAGCATAATACAACATAACACAATAACAATAACACAATATTTAGTAACTGTAAAACCAACATAGTTGTGTTGTTTCTATATGTACAACAGAGCATCGATCACAGAACCTGATGGAAGCTGTTAATATTAATCGATCATGTTCTGAAGTTATGAGCATAGAACATAAACATAACAACTACAGACTGTCGAGTCAGCTTACATAATATTTATGTTCTATGCTCATAACTTCAGAACATGATCGATTAATATTAACAGCTTCCATCAGGTTCTGTGATCGATGCTCTGTTGTACATATAGAAACAACACAACTATGTTGGTTTTACAGTTACTAAATATTGTGTTGTTAGTGTTATGTTGTATTATGCTGTTTTATTGTTGTTGTGTTGTACTGTTGTATTATTGTGTCATATTGTTATTGTTTTGTTATTGTTGTGTCATATTGTTATTGTTGAATTGTTGCTGTGTTATTTTGTTGTGTTGTATTGTTGTATTGTTGTATTGTTGTGTTGTTTTGTTGTGTTGTGTTGTATTGTGTTGTATTGTGTTTTATTGTGTTGTTTGAGAACTTGAGGCTGTAGCGTTTTATGAACTCAGAATATTTGTCTTCCTCAGAAAGTTTATGAATGACTTTCATCTTTTCCAGATCTTGTCTTCACTTTGAGGGAAAAACGTCATATTTCTAAGAATTTATTAACATTCCATAGAGTGAGAGATTTATTTTTCTTTTCTTTGTCAAACAGTTGTGCACAAAGCTGCTGAGTTCAGGTGTGTGTTGACCTGTTGTTACCTGTCACAGGAGGGGCGGAGCATGTCCAGGATGTCTCTGAGCCGCTCACCTGTGTCTCCCATGACCACCCAGGGCATCCCCTCCCCCGCCCAGCTGACCAAGGCCAACGCCCCCGTGCACATCGACGTGGGGGGGCACATGTACACCAGCAGCCTGGGGACACTCACCAAATACCCCGAGTCCAGGTGAGACCACAGAACCTTTGATGTGGGTCATGTGATCAGGTGTGAGTGAGTAAACACCTGCAGGGTTCACAGTTACTACCATACTACTACTACTCTATTACTACTACTACTACTACTCTACTACTACTCTATTACTACTACTACTACTACTACTACTACTCTATTACTACTACTACTACTACTCTATTACTACTACTACTACTACTCTATTACTACTACTACTACTCTATTACTACTACTACTACTACTACTACTCTACTACTCTATTACTACTACTACTACTCTATTACTACTACTACTCTATTACTACTACTACTACTACTACTCTACTGCTGTATTACTACTACTACCACTACTCTATTACTACTACTACTACTACTCTATTACTACTACTACTACTCTACTACTCTATTACTACTACTACTACTACTACTACTCTATTACTACTACTACTACTCTACTACTCTATTACTACTACTACTACTACTCCAGCTCCTCCGCGAATCGCCACCTTATCGTGGTGGAGGAGTTTGAGTGGCTCAGTGATCCTGGGAGCTATGTTGTCCGGGGCATTAGCCCCTGGTAGGGTCTCCCAAGGCAAACAGGTCTCAGGGGAGAGCCCAGACTAAGAGCGGTTCAAAACGACCCTAATGATAAGCAGCCCACGGACTTCAGCCACCTCGCCCGGACCAGGGAAACCGGGGCACCCTCCCGGAGCTAGTCCCAGGAGGGGAGCTCGTCAGCGAGCGTCTGGTGGCCGGGCCTTCGCCCATGGGGCCCGGTCGGGCTCAGCCCGAATAAACAGCATGGAGCAGCCACCCTGTGGACCCACCACCCGCAGGAACAAGCATCCGGGTCGGGTGCAATGCAGACCGGGCGGCGGGTCAGGCGGGAGGCCTGGGCGAGCCGATCGCCGGCAGCATAGACTAGCTCTAGGGACGTGGAACGTCACCTTGCTAGCGGGCAAAGAGCCAGAGCTGGTGCAGGAGGTGGAGCGATACCAGCTAGATATAGTTGGACTCACCTCCACACACAGCGCTGGCTCTGGAACCAAGCTCCTGGACAGGGGTTGGACTTTGTCCTTTTCTGGAGTTGCCCAGGGTGAGAGGCGCCGGGCGGGAGTGGGGATACTCACGAGCCCCCGGGTTTGTGAGTTGCGGGTTGCGGGGAGCAAGACTCTGACTGTTGTTTGTGCTTATGCACCAAACAGCAGTTCAGAGTATCCGGCCTTCTTGGAGTCGGTGGGAGGGGTCCTGGAAAGGGCGCCGCCTACTGACTCCATAGTTCTCCTGGGGGACTTCAACACTCACGTGGGCAATGATGGAGAAACTTGGTGGGGGGTGATTGGGAGGAACGGCTTGCCCGATCTGAACCCGAATGGTGTCTCGTTATTGGACTTCTGTGCTTGCCACGGTTTGGCCATAACGAACACCATGTTCAAACATAAGGTGGCTCATAAGTGTACCTGGTACCAGAACACCTTAGGCCGGAGATCAATGATCGACTTTGCAATCGTATCATTTGATTTGCGGCCGTATGTCTTGGACACTCGGGTGAAGAGTGGAGTAGAGCTGTCAACTGATGGCGGGGGAACCAGTTGGAAAGACCCGGCAAGCCCAAACGTGTAGTGAGGGTGAACTGGGAACGTCTGGCAGAGGACTCTGTCCAGAAGGTCTTTAACTCCCACCTCTGGAAGAACTTCTCACACATCTCGAGGGAGGTTGGGGACATGGAATCCGAATGGACCATGTTCAAAGCCTCTATTGTGGACGCGGCCGCTAGGAGCTGTGGCCGGAAGGTCATCGGTGCCTGTCGTGGCGGCAACCCGAGAACCCGGTGGTGGACACCGGAGGTGAGGGAAGCTGTCAAGATGAAGGAGACCTTCAAGGCCTGGTTGGCCCAGGGGTCTCCTGAAGCAGCTGACAGGTACAGGCAGGCCAGAAGGGCTGCAGCTGCGGTGGTCGCGAATGCTAAAACTCGGGCATGGGAGGAGTTCGGAGAGGCCATGGAGAAGGACTTTCGGTTGGCCTCAAGGAGGTTCTGGCAAACCATCCGACGGCTCAGGAAGGGAAAGCAGGGCTTACCCCAGGCTGTTCTCAGTAGGGGGGGGGAACTGCTGACCCGGACAGGGGACATCATCGGGTGGTGGAAAGAGCACTTTGAGGAACTCCTAAACCCGACCAACATGTCCTCTGTAGAGGAGGCAGCGCCTGAAAATCTAGGGGGAGGCTCACCCATATCCCTGGCAGAGGCCGCTGAGGTAGTTAAAAAGTTGCTTGGTGGCAAGGCGCCGGGGGTGGATGAGATCCGCCCTGAGATGCCGAAGGCGCTGGACACTGTTGGGCTGTCTTGGCTGACATGCCTCTTCAATGTCGCATGGGGGTCGGGATCAGTGCCCATGGACTGGCAGACCGGGGTGGTGGTTCCCATCTTCAAAAAGGGGGACCGGAGAGTGTGCTCGAATTACCGGGGTATCACACTACTCAGCCTCCCGGGGAAGGCTTATGCCAGGGTGCTGGAAAGGAGGCTCCGACCGTTTGTCGAACCTCAGATTCAAGAGGAGCAATGCGGATTCCGTCCCGGCTGTGGAACAGTGAACCAGCTCTTTACCCTCGCAAGACTACTGGAGGGGTTCTGGGAGTTTGCCCAACCAGTCTACATGTGCTTTGTGGACTTGGAGAAGGCTTTCGACCGGGTCCCTCGGGGGTTCTTGTGGGGGGTGCTGCGGGAGTATGGGGTGCCGGACCCATTACAACGGGCGATCCGGTCTCTGTACGACTGCAGTAGGAGCTGTGTCCGCATTCTCGGCAATAAGTCAGACACGTTCCCGGTGGGTGTTGGCCTCCGCCAGGGCTGCCCTTTGTCACTGGTCCTGTTCGTGACTTTCAAGGACAGGATATCTAGGCGCAGCCTGTGGGAGGAGAACGTCAGGTTAGGGGGTCTCGGCATCGCCTCTGCTGTTTGCAGATGATGTGGTCCTGTTAGCCTCCTCGGATCGTGACCTCCATTCACTGGGGCGGTTTGCAGCCGAGTGTGAAGCGGCGGGGATGAGAGTTAGCACCTCCAAATCTGAGGCCATGGTTCTCTGCCGGAAACAGGTGGATTGCTCCCTCCAGGTGGGGACGGAGTGCCTACCTCAAGCGAAGGAGTTCAAGTATCTCGGGGTCTTGTTCACGAGTGAGGGTAAGATGGAGCGGGAGATCAACAGGCGGATCGGTGCGGCTGCAGCAGTAAAGCAGGCGCTGCACCGGACCGTCTTGGTGAAGAGGGAGCTGAGCCGGAAGGCAAAGCTCTCAATTTACCACTTGGTCTACGTTCCTACCCTCACCTATGGTCACGAACTCTGGGTCGTGACCGAAAGGAGAAGGTCGTGGCTACAAGCGGCCGAAATGAGCTTCCTCCGTAGGGTGGCCGGGCTCAGCCTCAGAGATAGGGTAAGGAGCTCGGTCATCAGGAGGGAGCTTGGAGTCGAGCCGCTACTCCTTCGCGTCGAAAGGAGTCAGCTGAGGTGGTTCGGGCATCTAATTAGGATGCCTCCTGGACGCCTCCCACTGGAGGTCTTCCAGGCACGTCCAACTGGGAAGAGACCCCGGGGAAGACCCAGAACATGCGGGAGGGATTACATCTCCCAGCTGGCCTGGGAACGCCTCGGGATCCCCCAGAATGAGCTGGAACATGTTGCCGGTGAGAGGGAAGTCTGGGTCAGCCTGCTTGGCCTGCTGCCACCGCGACCCGACCCCGGATAAGCGGAGGAAAATGGATGGACTACTACTCTACTGCTCTATTACTACTACTACTACTACTACTCTATTACTACTACTACTACTACTACTACTCTACTACTCTGTTACTACTACTACTACTACTACTCTACTACTCTAATACTACTACTACTACTCTATTACTACTACTACTACTACTACTACTACTACTACTACTCTATTACTACTACTACTCTATTACTACTACTACTACTCTACTACTCTATTACTACTACTACTACTATTACTCTATTACTACTACTACTACTACTCTATTACTACTACTACTACTCTATTACTACTACTTCTACTACTACTCTACTACTCTATTACTACTACTACTACTACTCTACTACTACTCTACTACTACTACTACTACTAATCTACTACTACTACTACTACTCTATTACTACTACTACTACTCTACTACTACTACTCTATTACTACTACTACAACTGCTACTACTACTACTACTACTACTGCTACTACTACTCTATTACTACTACTGCTACTCTACTACACTATTACTACTACTACTACTACTGCTACTACTACTCTATTACTACTACTACTCTACTACTACTCTACTACTACTACTACTACTACTATATTACTACTACTACTACTACTCTACTACTACTCTACTACTCTACTACTACTACTACTACTACTACTACTCCATTACTACTACTACTCTGCTACTACTCTACTACTACTACTCTACTACACTATTACTACTATGACTGCTACTACTACTTCTACTACTACTACTACTTCTACTACTCTACTACTCTATTACTACTACTACTACAACTACTTTTGAGGGGCTAAAAATCCTTAAAAAATAAGCAAACTTGGCAAACAGATTTAAAGCCAAAAGTGTAGTTATATAATATGGTTTTAATGCTTCAGAGTGGCAAGTCGGCTCAATAGCGCCCCCTACAACATTTTGACAAAGCAGCCATCGCAGTATGTTTGACCTAGATGTATGAAATTTGGTAGGAACATGTATCACATTTGGACTTAAATAAAAGTCTCTTGGAGCCATGCTCTAAACCCAACCGGAAGTCAGCCATTTTGAATTTTGTATGAATTTCCAGTGTCGTTTTTGTCATTTCCAGGCGCTGTACTCTAATGAACTCCTCCTAGGGAATTAATTGAATCAACTCCAAATTTGGTCAGAACAATCTGAAGACCTCTGTGATGAAAAGTTACTCAAATCTTGTTGTTTTGTGAAAGGCCGTTGTCGTGGCGATGCATTCTTCGACATGAAAGATTAAGGTGTTTTTGAGGGGCTAAAAATGCTCAAAACATAACCAAACTTGTCACACACATTTAAAATCCCGAATGTAGTTATCTGATATGATTTTAATACTTCAGAGTGGCAAGTCGGCTCGATAGCGCCCCCTACAACATTTTGACAAAGCAGCCATCGCAGTATGTTTGACCTAGATGTATGAAATTTGGTAGGAACATGTATCACATGTGGACTTAAATAAAAGTCTCTTGGAGCCATGCTCTAAACCCAACCGGAAGTCAGACATTTTGAATTTTGTATGAATTTCGAGTGTCATTTTTGCAATTCCCAGGTGCTCTACTTTAACAAACTCCTCCTAGGGAATTAATCAGATCAGCTTAGAATTTGGTCAGAACAATCTAAAGACCTTAGCGATTAAAAGTTATTAAAAGCTTTAGGTTTCATTGAACGACATGGACTTGGTGTGGCGACCATTTTACATGGTTCGCCATCATCCATCAAATAACTCGACTGTAACTCGACTGTACTTTGTCAAAACTGTCCCAAACTTGACATGCTTGTTGACCGTCATGGCTTTAGGACTTCTGCATGCCAATATTAACTCATAGTCATAGCGCCACCTACTGATAAGCACGGACGTAAGCAGGATTCTATAATTACAGCGGCCTAAACACTGAACTTATTGAAAGGGTTTGTGGGCACACCATGAGAAAAAGACTTCTCTGATCTAAATATGTGCAAACTAAGATGTTTGGAGAGCAGAAATTGAATAAAAAAGGTTTCCAAATCGCGCTTGTACGTGGAGTTTTCATTCATATTAAATTGAATTGTTTTTGTTCGATTTGGAACAGGCCGTAATGTAAAGTAATTTCATGCAACGTGAAGTTTGTTTAATAAAATCAAACTGCACCCAGACTAATTTATATGTTAGATTATTCTACATTGGCTCACCTTTTGGCTTAAATTTATTTCTTTATAAAAATCTATATTTTTTTCCCACATGGAACTATACATTCTCCTGTTTCTCCTCGACTCTTCCAGCTTTGAGTCACTCAGCAGCGATTGTCAGACCTACCTGCACAAACAAACAACCGACCTGCATTTACTTTGACAGTCTGTTATATTACGAACACTGAAGCTCGTTCACACACACACACTCGGTGTTTTGTCGATTTTTACAGGGTGACAGTTGTGATTGTATTCGGAGGTACACTCAAAACATTCGAGGCTTACGACCTGGCAAAATAACCTGACTACGCCATTGGTCGACACAGGAAATACCGTTTAACTCGTGCAGGCAGTGTATGACGGTCACAGAAATGCACGGCCGCATCACCCAGAGTCCTGCCAGTACCCTCGACGTGCGTCAATATGCGAGGGCCCGATCAATGCTGCTTATTAACATTATTGCGAACACAGCCCTTTTAAAATACAACCTGTTTTTCTGTTTCTCTGCAGGATCAGTCGTCTGTTTAACGGTACTGAGCCCATCGTGTTGGACAGTCTGAAGCAGCACTACTTCATCGACAGAGACGGAGACATCTTCCGCTACATCCTCAGCTTCCTGCGGACCTGCAAACTGCTGCTGCCAGAAGACTTCAAGGTAATTTAACTGGGAAAATGTCGTAAAAAAAAAAAGAGGAATATGATCGGAATTGAAGCCCTACTAATTTATTGGCATTATCTTATCTTTAGCATATCAAAGATGTATCTATATAGAACAGCTGTTTGCTGCCCAATACAAATCCATACAATATCATACAATAATCAATAGTACAACATAATGTCGCCACTTTTGGGCAAGTACTAATTTACAGTTTTGGAACGCTGTAACCCCATACTATGCTGACTTTTTAATGACATACTATAGGACTTCCCCCAGCTGTACGAGGAGGCCCGGTTCTACCAGCTGACTCCGATGGTTCGGGAGTTGGAACGCTGGCAGGTGGAGCTGGAGGCCCAGCGGACACCACCCTGCGAGTGTCTGGTGGTCCGAGTCTCTCCCGATCTGGGCGAGAGGATCGCATTGAGCGGAGAGAAAGTTCTGATCGAGGAGATCTTCCCCGAGACCGGAGACGTCATGTGTGACTCTGTCAACGCCGGTTGGAACCAGGACCCGACCCACGTGATCCGCTTCCCCCTCAACGGGTACTGCAGGTTCAACTCTGTGCAGGTCAGTGCTTCCCCTGTACAACACCCATACAACACCCGTACTACTCCTGTACTACACTCGTACCTCACCGGTACTCTAACACCTGGTGTGTGTCTGCAGGTCCTGGAGCGTCTGTTCCAGAGGGGCTTCATCATGAAGGCGTCCTGCGGTGGGGGGGTTGACTCCTCCCAGTTCAGCGAGTATGTTTTGTGTCGCGACCTCCGGCTCAACCGGTCCGTCACCAGCACCCCGATCCGGATCAAACAGGAGCCTCTGGACTAAACTCAGACGTGAAGACCTCTGGGAATGATGATGATGCAACATAAGGAGTCATAAACTGCCACATTTGTAATAACCTGAATGGAACGGTCATTTTTTAAGTGTGTACAGATAATTTAATTTTTTTATAAGACTGCCCTTTTGAAGATGTATATTTAATGTATCTGTTGGCTCGTTTCACTATTTTTCATTTGTACAGATGAATTAATAAAAAGATAAAATCAGACCGGGTTCTTTATCGTTTTCTTTATTTCATTTTTTTTGCAAAGGTACAAACAACTGTAAAATTGCCTGAAATGTGTCAGGATTGAATACAGAATGTAGGAAATATAAATAGTTGCACAAATTGTGTCGTTCTTACAGATGAAAGTTTCTCCAGAAGATCTCCGCAGAGCGACAGACTTTACAAACCAAATGCCCGATACGAGGGGAACATTCAAAGCGTTAAAAACCTTCAATGTACACTTCCAAAAAGTCTTAAAAACTTTCAAACTGAAGCAAAACTCTGACAAATGAAAACGTTCAACAGTACAAAAGGTCGAGATTTGTGATTTATATTTCATGTTGAGCTAAAAGAAAAATCACGTCAGACGGGAGGAAGAGGATGATGAAGAGGAAGATAAAACTGCAGGAATGTTTGTCTGAAGTTTTGTTTGTTAGCCTTCATGATCGTAGCCTGAGTGAGTTCCACCGTCTGAAGGAGAACCAGCTCCCTGTGAAGAGTTATTTAAAATTAAAGGGACATGAAGCTACAGCTGCTTAGCTTAGCATTAAGAGCTCCTTTGATTAATCTGAACTCCAATTCACTGTTTCTTTAAGGAGGTTTGGTGCAGATTTTATCAGCTGAGTCTCGAAGTAAAAACAGAAAATTAGTGATCTTTAGCTAGCTGTGTCCAGTCTTTATGCTAAGCTAACCAGCTGTTGTACAGACATGAGAGTGGAATCAATCTGAGGATTTATCAAGATGTTGAACTGTTACTTGAACAACACACGCACGCACACACACACACGACCCTAAAGACACCTGTTCAGGTGCAGAGCTGGAGTCAAACACCTGGGATCAGCTCACCTCATATTCATATCAAAGATAAACTCCACCTGTGTTTAAGCATCAAGCTTTATATTCAAGATTAACTTTAATACACGATGAAGTGAGCTGACCAGACCTCGACAATCTGCCAGTGCATTGTGGGTAACGTAGGCGCTGGGTCTAACGAAGAAGGAGAATGTGGTTCTGACAGAGTTAAAGTCCGCTCACACCAGAATGAAACCGTTATGAACCGTTTAGTTCAGAAGACATTTCTGTTTGAACCAGAATCATGAGCTGTTGTTCTAGGACTCGTGCGTTTGAACCAGGACCTGAACCTCAAACCAGACCTAACTGAGGTCTGCTGAGACCACCTGCTCCTTTAAATCAGGGAACTAAACATCAAAGTCAACTTGTTCTTCTCTAAACATCTGTTTGCTTCTTCTGGCTTTTAGTTTCTATTGTGTCACATTTAATATTATTTCATATCTTTCTGTAAATAAAACGTCCGCTTCGCCTTCAGACGCTCATTCAGGACCAAATATTTGGTGAAGACACACGGATGAGTTCCTCTGGTCTGACCTGCACTGGAGGTCAGCATTAAAACCATCTGAGGACAAACTGGGACTGAGGAGGGACTGACTTGTGACCATGAGGACCGGTGGAGGTTGATGTGTAGTCCAGTTAGTGATGCACAAGGGCCCCATGTGCTCCTCCTGGGGGGAGTCCTTCCTTCAGCAGGGCCTTGTAGAGCGTCGGGGGGGTCTCCTTCCTTCAGCAGGGCCTTGTAGAGCGTCGGGGGGACTCCTTACTTCAGCAGGGCCTTGTAGAGCGTCATGGAGCGAGCGGTGGAGCGGTCCTGCTCCAGACAGAAGATGAAGTCCCTGAGGTTGACTCGTGTGATCCGCTGACGGAGCTGCTGGCGGGAGGAGGTGGAGCCTGGGGAGGAACCAGCACCCGAACCCACGGCCACCTGGGGGCGGAGGGAGGAGCAACACAGGGTCAAAATACTGAACCAGAACCACATCAACACCACATTTAAAACCAGCTGGACTAAGCTACATTTCTTTGGTAAACTTTTGTCTCTTTTTACTATTTTCAGACATTTGAGGTGAAAGGTATGAACGGATTCATTGAGACATGATGAGCAGAGATCAACCGTTGATTCTGTCTCAACAACTCCGTACGCGACACAAACACAGATCCACTCTCATCTCTGGTCACTGGGAAAACCCGTTCACCTGATGGTGATACAGAGTGTGTAAACTGGCCTGTGAAATGCACCAGTTCTCAACCAGAGTCACCACAGAGTCCGAAAACACGAGTCAGCATGGGGGGGGGGGGGGGTACTATCTGAAGATCAGGCCTGGAGCTGAAGGAGTTCTGAGGAGGCCTGAAGCCGGATCACATAGAGGAGAGACTCAAACAACATGAGACCATTAGAGCAAAACACACTGAGAAACATTTATATATACACTTAATAATGAATTCTAAAGTAGTGTATTGTGCACTTTTATTTTAAAGTGCTGCTATATGAACAACAGGTCAATAACATTTGGTTTGTAAACACTTTAAATACATCAGGTTCTTGTAGTGCTGAGCGGTATGACCAAAAATGCATATCACGGTATTTTGTAAGATTCTGGCGGTTTCATGTTATATCACGGTATTTTCCCCCCGCGTTAAAGCATTGATTAATTAACACCGAAAAGAACCGGCCGGTCAACTGGCCAGTGAGCGGTGAACAGCTGTTTGTGTGGCGTCTCTTCAGTCTCTTCCTGTTTCCTTCACCTACACTCCCCTGGGTCCTAAGTCCCTCCATGTACAGCTTCTTGTCACCCTCTATGTACCAACGTACATTTATAACAAATACCACACATATTACGGTAATCAGCGTTGCACATGTGTCTGACCACAATACCAAAGAAAGCAAAAAAGAAATGATTCACTTAAATTATGTTTTTAGAGTTTTTAAAGTGTTTTGTTTGTAATATGTATAATAAGCATCATTTAGTATCACTACTGAGAATTTAACAAACATAAAAACATGATCTCTTACACACATGAAGATAAAGTTATGAACACCGGCTGAATATCTATGATCAGAATCATTATAACTGTGTTATAACTGCTGCTGTGTAAAGGGAATACTGCTGCTAACAACAACCTGATGTGTTTAAAGTGTTTAAACCAAATGTTATTGACCTGTTGTTCATATAGCAGCACTTTAAAATAAAAGTGCACAATACACTACTTTAGAATTCATTATTGAATTTTGCGCATAACAATGAGATTAATCACGATTAAACATTTTAATCGTTGCCCAGCACTAATAGAAATATTTATATATGTGTATATATATTTATATATACACATATATAAATATATATATGCATGTGTATATGTGTACCTTAGCAGCCTTCAGCAGGATCTCTCTCTCTTGTTCGTCCTTCCTCTGTTTCTCCATTCGCTCCAGCTGCTCAAAGAACCGAAGCTGAGAGCGAACGTCTGACGTCTGTTCATGGTGCTCTTCATCCTGATGGAGGAGGAGGAAGAACACAAACAGCTTTAGGATCATTAACGTTGGTCTCTGGATCAGTGTGGATCAGAGGGTCCTTGCCTTCCCTCCGTCTGTTCGGTGCTGAGCGACGGCTGAGACCGTCTCCAGCAGAGAGCGCAGTCTGGACTGGGTGGCATGGGAGACCAGGTTCACCACCTCCAGAGGAACCTCGGTCACTCCCAGCTTCTTAGCTGAGGACGAAAAGAGGGACAACATGGACATCTTCAGGTTAAACCAGGTGACCCTGCAGGTTTCCCTCCTTTCATAGAAAATATGTGCATTTCTTATGCAAGTTCATGTGATGGGAAAGAAAGATTCTGCTGTCATTATTTAGAGATACTAGGTGACGGAGACAGGTGAGAGGAGACAGGGGACAGAGAACAGGTGAGAGGAGACAGAGTACTGGGGACAGAGGACAGGAGACAGAGTACTGGGGACAGAGGACAAAGTACTGGGGACAGAGGACAGCACCTGTGTCCAGGATGCGGCGGTGCAGCAGGCCGGTGGGGAGGAAGGCTTCGTCTTTACACGAACGGATCTTTGTACCCACGAAGTCCGAGCTGGTTGCTAGGATGCGTGCGTTCTCCTCGTTGAGGTTGACCCCGGCCATGGACGCCACGTCGTTGATGTCGTCGTCGTCTCTGAAGGAGGACAGAAAGGACGGGTCAGGAGATAGACTTTAAAGACCCGAGGCTAGATGGAAAGAGGCTGCTTTTATTTGTATTCTCTTTAGTCTATTTATTTCTGCCCCATAAGATGAGTATATTTATTTATATATATATATATATATATATATATATATGTGTAAAACTTATACTGTTACTGTAAAGCTGTTAGAATTGTGGCCTATTTCAGAGGAAACTTTATCACAGACATATTCAGCTCTTATTATCATTAATATTATTATTCCCATCTGTAGTTTTAGTAAATTAACTAATACAAACTGTTTTTGTAAATAAACCCTGAATGAATCTGGTTCATGTTTATATAATAATGAATTCATAATTATGAGAAATCTTTCAGCATTTGTATTTATTTAATTCTATTTCTACTGATTTTATTTGCCTTTTCATTGCATTTTATTTCCAGTAACTAACTTTGGATCTTTGCTCTATTTCAAACAAATAAACCTGACTTCCTGCCAATGAGATCACACTTCACCTGAATGTCCCGCCCCCAGGGTCGCTCAGCTTCCTCTGATTGGCTTGAGCCGCCATGTTCAGAGGACTTTTACCGATTATAGTTGTAGGTCCTCTGACAAGTGTACCTGAGGACAACATTTCATATTAATAAGCAGCACAGATCGAAAAGAGATAAATATAATAGGATAAATATAGTAAGATAAGTCAGAGACTCACCTTGAGGTCTGAGCGTCTGACTGAAGACGACAGGTGTTCGACTCTGGACAGCTGCTCGGCCCACAGACTGAACAAACATCAAAGTAATATAATAAATAACATTAGAACATTAAAATAACATAACTACATAAGAACATTAAAATAACATCTCCTAGACACTAAGAGAATAACATGTATTATCTCTATAATACAGTAGTGATGCCTCTAGTGGACACCAGGAGAATAACATGTATTATCTCTATAATACAGTAGTGATGCCTCTAGTGGACACTAAGAGAATAACATGTATTATCTCTATAATACAGCAGTGATGCCTCTAGTGGACACTAAGAGAATAACATGTATTATCTCTATAATACAGCAGTGATGCCTCTAGTGGACAC
>NW_022280267.1:126018-130735 GCF_004355925.1 Anarrhichthys ocellatus
AACATGTATTATCTCTATAATACAGCAGTGATGCCTCTAGTGGACACTAAGAGAATAACATGTATTATCTCTATAATACAGTAGTGATGCCTCTAGTGGACACCAGGAGAATAACATGTATTATCTCTATAATACAGCAGTGATGCCTCTAGTGGACACTAAGAGAATAACATGTATTATCTCTATAATACAGTAGTGATGCCTCTAGTGGACACTAAGAGAACAACATGTACGGCGGTCCTACCACAGTGTTGGTGAGCGGTGCGTTCAGTCTGACGGTGCCTCCGGCCGGGCTGATGGGTAGTCGCGGCCTGATGGTGGCAGTGGAGATGGAGGGGGGGGCCACCTGGATGGGGGGGGCTGAGGTACCAGGAGTCACTAGAGACTGTTGGCTGCTGAGTAGAGACTGACGCAGGGCGGGGAGGCTTTTCTGAGGAGCAACAAGAACAAAAACATCATAAACAACATTATCAACAACACATGCTAGCCAAGTACAGAGAAATACAAATATATACATATATGTACAAGTACACAAGACCTGACACCAAAATATACTTCTGTGGTAGTACAGTAGTAGTAGTAGTACCTTTAAGATGGGGATGAGGTAGGGCTGTGGTAGTACAGTAGTAGTAGTAGAACAGTAGTATTAGTACTACCTTTAAAAAGGGGATGAGGTAGGGCTGTGGTAGAACAGTAGTAGTAACTTTAAGAAGGAGATGAGGTAGGGCTGTGGTAGAATAGTAGTAGTAGAACAGTAGTAGTAGTACCTTTAAGAAGGGGGTGAGGTAGGGCTGTGGTAGAACAGTGGTAGTAGTAGAACAGTAGTAGTAGTATAACAGTAGTAGTAGTACCTTTAAGAACGGGATGAGGTAGGGCTGTGGTAGAACAGTAGTAGTAGTAGAACAGTAGTAGTACCTTTAAGAAGGGGATGAGGTAGGGCTGTGGTAGTACAGTAGTAGAACAGTAGTAGTAGTACCTTTAAGAAGGGGATGAGGTAGGGCTGTGGTAGAACAGCAGTAGTAGTACAGTAGTAGAACAGTAGTAGTAGTACCTTTAAGAAGGGGATGAGGTAGGGCTGTGGTAGAACAGTAGTAGTAGAACAGTAGTAGTAGTACTACCTTTAAGAAGGGGATGAGGTTGGGCTGTGGTAGAACAGTAGTAGTAGAACAGTAGTAGTAGTACTACCTTTAAGAAGGGGATGAGGTTGGGCTGTGGTAGAACAGTCGTAGCAGTAGAACAGTAGTAGTAGTACTACCTTTAAGAAGGGGATGAGGTTGGACTGTGGTAGAACAGTAGTAGTAGTAGAACAGTAGTAGTACTACCTTTAAGAAGGGGATGAGGTAGGGCTGTGGTAGAACAGTAGTAGTAGTAGAACAATAGTAGTGTTACCTTTAAGAAGGGGATGAGGTAGGGCTGTGGTACAACAGCAGTAGTAGTACAGTAGTAGAACAGTAGTAGTAGTACCTTTAAGAAGGGGATGAGGTAGGGCTGTGGTAGAACAGTAGTAGTAGAACAGTAGTAGTAGTACCTTTAGGAAGGGGATGAGGTTGGGCTGTGGTAGAACAGTCGTACCAGTAGAACAGTAGTAGTAGTACTACCTTTAAGAAGGGGATGAGGTTGGGCTGTGGTAGAACAGTAGTAGTACCTTTAAGAAGGGGATGAGGTAGGGCTGTGGTAGAACAGTAGTAGTGGTAGAACCGTAGTAGTACCTTTAAGAAGGGGATGAGGTAGGGCTGTGGTAGTACAGTAGTAGTAGAACAGTAGTAGTAGTACCTTTAAGTAGGGCTGTGGTAGAACAGTATTAGTAGAACAGTAGTAGTAGTACCTTTAAGAAGGGGATGAGGTAGGGCTGTGGTAGAACAGTAGTAGAACAGTAGTAGTAGTACCTTTAAGTAGGGCTGTGGTAGAACAGTAGTAGTAGAACAGTAGTAGTACTACCTTTAAGAAGGGGATGAGGTAGGGCTGTGGTAGAACAGTAGTAGTAGTAGAACAGTAGTAGTACTACCTTTAAGAAGGGGATGAGGTAGGGCTGTGGCAGTACAGTAGTAGTAGTAGAACAGTAGTAGTACCTTTAAGAAGGGGATGAGGTAGGGCTGTGGTAGTACAGTAGTAGTAGAACAGTAGTAGTACCTTTAAGAAGGGGATGAGGTAGGGCTGTGGAGAAGACTTCAGCTCAGCCTGCAGTCGACTGGTGAACTCTTCAGGCTCAATCTTTGCATCCTGAACAAACACACAACTCCAGTTAATATTAAACATACTATAATAGATATAATAATAAATATCTAATCAATGCAGAGCTCACCAGCAGGTCCTATATTAAATATAATATTATAATAATATAAAACAATATTGATGTATAACATAATGATATATGATAATATTTATATATAATAGAGCTTACGAGCAGGTCCTGCACCAGCCCCTTGACGTTCTTCGAGGTGTCAGGTGACGGTGAGTTGTGTGAAGCCAGCTTGATGAGCGTCGCCAAGAAGTTTTTACACTTCTTCACGTTTTCCTGCATCTCCTGTTGGCATGGTAACAAAGAGCAGGTCACACAGGTGTCCCCTGAGAGGACAGAGGACAGAGGACAGAGGACACACCTGGGACACCACGGTGACTCTGTTAGCCGGCGTGGGGGGGGCGACTCCGACGGGCTTCACTGCCCCCCCCGCTGTGATCACCGTCTGGGCCTTCTGAGGGGGGGGCATCTTCACAGACACCGCTGCACCGCCGGGGGACACCGTGATGGTCTTCTGGACACGTCACATGGTCACGTTATTACATCATCACACGTCACATGGTCACATCAGTACGTGATCACATCATTACACGTCACATGATGTGATCACATCATCACATGATCACATGGTCACATCATTACATCATCACATGGTCACATCATCACATCATTATGTGATCACATGGTCACATCATTATGTGATCACATGGTCACATCATTACACGTCACATCATCACATCATCACATCATCACATCATCACATCATCACATCATCATGTGATCCAGAGGTAGTCAACACGGTGCCCGCGGGCACCTGGTCGCCATGACGGGCCGGCATGCAGGCTTCATTGCGCAATGTAAAGGTGACCCAGACTTCCCAAAATGTCTACATTACCACTGCATCATTCACCAGCAGGCGCTATGTGCAAAAGTAACCGGCTTTGATCATGTGATGACTCCTGTCTGAAGATCATAAATGGCATCCGATCCAAAGCCAAACAACACAGGATATTCATAACTGATGATTTGTATAAACATGGGACAGAGCTGATTTGTTGATCATGATTTGTTCAAAAATGTTACAAAAGTGGTTATTACCAACGAGACACGATGTGAAGATATGACAGTTAATGATTTCATAAAAAATGTTAGAAGTGATCATTTTTATAAAATTATAACAGGTGTGATTTTGAACTAAATGCTACAAATGTGCTTATTCATACAAAACTGTCAAGAAAGATATTTACTAAAACATCAGAGATGTGATACCTCTGACTTTCAAATGTTGAAACAGAATAACAGAAATAAATGTTTAAATATATCTGTGTTTCTACCATCATGTTGTGGAAATCATTGTTAATAATTATTGTGAGGAATAATTAACATGTAATTAGACAATGTCTTCACACATATTATTATTATTATTAAAAGGTGATCTGTGCAACTTTGTTATTCAGGAAGTTTGCATCAAACAAGTAGCCCTTCGTACTACCGAGTACCCTTCAAGTAGCTCTCAGTTTCAGAAAGGTTGGTGACCCCTGTTGTGATCACATCATTACATCATCACGTGATGACGCCATCACGTCATTACACGGTCACATCATGAGGACAGAGGACACACCTGTACTGTCGTGGTGGACGGAGGCTGAACCATTCTGGTCTGAGCGGGGGAGGCCAGGCGGACGGTCTGAGGAGCCTGCAGACGTCGGGGAGGAAGAGAACACGCTATGCTGCAGCAAAGCATCATGGGAACCATTTACATCTGGAGCTTAACACTTCAGGTGTGTTCTTAGGTGTGCTTGTCGATGTGTTTCAGGTGTGTTTCCGTTGTGTTTCAGGTGTGCTTGTCGATGTGTTTCAGGTGTGCTTGTCGATGTGTTTCAGGTGTGCTTGTCGATGTGTTTCCGTTGCGTTTCCGTTGTGTGCTTGTCTGTGTTTCAGGTGTGTTTGTGTGTGTTTTCGTAAGTTTCAGGTGCGTTTGTGTTTCAGGTGTGTTTTTGTTTTGTCTCAGGTGTGTTTGTGTGTGTCTCAGGTGTTCAGTTTATTAGTGATGCTGCAGACTGGATGAACACCTTTGACCCTGATGGGTTCTTACCGTGGGGGCGGTGCTGACCCGGATGGCGGTCCCAGCGGTCGGTCTCTGGCTGATGTTGGCCACCGCTTGGCTCTGCTGGGTCTTAGCCTGAGCCTGAGCCAGAACCTGCTGAGGGACCATCACCAGCTGACCCGTCTCAGTCCGGACCAGAACCATACCTGAAGAACACAGGAAGCATCATCATCGTCAAGATCAGACACACAAACACCTGTCTCTCTATGAACCAGGTGTACCTCTCTCTCTCTCTCTCTCTCTCTCTCTCTCTCTCTCTATGAACTAGGTGTACCTCTCTCTCTTTCTCTATGAACCAGGTGTACCTGTCTCTCTCTCTCTCTCTTTCTCTCTCTCCCTCTATGAACCAGGTGTACCTGTCTCTCTCTCTC
>NW_022280268.1:0-35507 GCF_004355925.1 Anarrhichthys ocellatus
GGCTTGTATACTTCAAAATGCGACCGGATGTCGTCTGACATCCTGGTATTTTTGACTGACTGCATTTGACATACTAAGTATTGGGACATGCTAAATCTGTTCCTGGCATACTAAATAGTGTGGTAGTATGGGTAGTGGAATGCATAGTTAATCTGAGACTGAATCAGTATTACCATCTATCTGTAAGGCTGAAACTGTTGCCCAACAGCTCCTCTCTACTGTTGCACTGTGTACATGGGTTGGTAGGGCTGCACTTGGACAGTAGGTCGAAAAGGGGCGTCTTTGAGTTATCAGCAAATATGAAAAACTAAATTATTGACAACAATATAATTATTAATGTGAGTAAGATTAACAATTGTAAATAATAACGGGGCACCACCCTGCGAACAGGGACCAATAACCAAACTAAAAACTAAGTCTCATAATTAGTATTCACTCACAATGTCAATAGTCAAGGTACTATTCCACATTCACAGTGAAAAGTGAAGGTTTGAGTACGAGCTTTGAACCGATGAGACAACAACTTCCGCCCCTGCTAGTGGTGAATCATCTCAAAACACGATTGTAGCAGTATGAAATCCACAGTCATTTCTACACATTAACGATCTTGGTCATTAATCTCGTCGATTATTGAGCATAAACACCACGTTATAAAAATGACTCAGTAACTTAAGTAACGCACAAACAAGATAATAAACACCATGACCTACATCTGCCCAGACTCTCTAAGCCTTACGGTGAGATGACTTCGTGGCCGGTCGATGTGGTCCTTCTGAGTTCCTCGGTTGAACTCAGGATCGTGAGCTCTGTGCTGCACAATAAAACTCTCTCTGTGGCAGAGAACTTCTTCGGCTCAGTAAGGGGATTTTTCGTCCTTGTAACCGGCATAAATTCGATTTGATTGGAAAGAGAATCTATCCTTCTCTTTCTCTGAAGAATGCGTTTCCTTCATTTCCGCAGGCAAATTGTCCTTCTCTTTTAAGGATGTGGGAAAAAAATGTGGTATTCGTCCTGCGAATTGAAGACTGGCCTAGGGTTTCTTTTAAAAACGTGTGTGCTTCCTTACCCTGACGGAGGTCAGAGGGACAAGCGGTGCATTCAGGCGTGCGCAGTGGTTTTGTAAGTTGGTGGCATCCAGTTGTAAAACCGGAGGTCCCGCCTCGGCATCCCAGGTCTCGTCCAATGAGAGCAGGGCCGAGCTCTCAACCAAACTCCCTCAGAATTGCACATGTACAGTATGTGTGAAATTGTTTTATTGGGTTTGTATGCCATCTACCTAAATCAGGCCCCTGAATGAACATACAGGCCAGATCCCTTTGTTTCAAAGCACATGGTCAGAAGCACATGGTCCCAACACTGTGTACTTAAAATCTGTGCTCAAACCCTTTTCAGATCTGCACAGTACTCCAGTTAAATGTGTTTTTAAATTAACATATAGCTATAAAAACAGCAGTCTGTGGTTATAGCTTTATGTTGACAGTCATATTCACTATTTGTTCTAATTTCATTTAAATAAGCAAACCAAGTAACTTAAACATGTTTTTAATTTCTCGATCTAATCATTTCATATTTTTACTGTAAAATAAAATACCTGGAGTCCGTCAAAGTTACATAAATGTTACATTCCATCTTGCACTTCTGCAGAGCGCTGTGTGACGGCCTCTTGCTTCAAGCAGGTTCTGCTGTGGGCGTTCCCTTGTTGCTTTTCTATGTTGTCTTGCAGGTCCCTTGTAGGCGGAGCCGATCAGTACAATTGGGAGCACCTGGCCAGTCTCCCAAGGGTATTTAGGACCTGCCTGCCGCAGTCCGCCGCCTGCTTTGTTCCTGCAGCACCATGTGTCATTTGTTGAGCAGTAAATGTACCTTTTTCCGTTTAAAAACCTGTGAGAGCCGGGTCGTGACAGCTGTAACAAACTGAGCTAGCACAATACTTCAAAAGTGTTGAATGCATTTCTGCTTGCCAATCTACAAGTACCCTGAGCTAAAGTTATTTTATGCCTTGCTAATCTCAGTGGTTTTGTTGATTGAGTTATATTTTATTTTCAGTGTTATATGTTTAATATCTGCTGCTCTGGGGCCACAATTCTTGTCACGTGTCAGTTTTCTTCACTGTGAATTGATGTGATCTGTACCTTGCGGTGCTACCTTGTGGTTGACAGGTTGCTACTAGAGCCGAATACATCTGCGCAGTTCATATATTGTCACTTCCCTTCACTGGCTGCAAAAAAACAAGATGGTTACATCCGAAATCCAAGATGGCGATGCTGAACTCCAGGCATCATATTGCAGCAAGTAGTGGAGAGGAGATACACTTCTTAACTTCCAGACATTCCAGCAAAGGAGAGAAGAGTTGTTTGGCGAAAGGAAACGGAGCCCATTAGCTGCTAGTTGCCGACACTCCGGCTGGAGAACAGGATTAAAGAACATCTACAGACATCATGATCTGGCTAGAAAAGTATTGCATCATTTTGCTGCATTTAGATTTTCTTGCTTCAATATCAAAGCCATCAAGTGCATTTCACCAAAGAGAATCATGTCCAGGTGCAAAAATGTTCAATCTGGCTTTGTTGAATTTATAGAACTACAAATACATTCATTAATTAACGCCGACAATTATTTTATCGCGCGTTAACGCATTTCTTTAAATTATTATAATTTATTTATTTTTTATTTTTTAATTGAAAGACGAGACAATACATATACATAAGATGATGACAAGAACAGTGGAATAAAATCCAGCAAACATCCTATAGTCAGTTGTGTATGTGTGTGTATGTCCTTGAGCCTTTTGAGATGGGGGGGGAAAAAAAAAAAAAAATTAAAAAACAGGTAAGTATTTTTAATTTATTATTATTGTAACAGACTGTCTCGTGTTTATCGTTTTCTATTGGAGATGATATGTCCCTTCAGGGTTGCCGTAGAGAAAAGGTGACTTCCGCTTCTGGTCGAGGGGGCAGAAATAAAGAGAGAAGCTGCACCAGCTGTTGCTCTCCCTGGAGACTACTGGACATTGCTGTGGTAAAGTCAGCAGAAACTTACATGTTAGTGCATCTATATGCTGAAATTCACAGTAAACGCATTTAAACGGCACAGATCGGGAGCGAGCGAAGGACTTTGAAAGTTAGCAGAAAGATTAACGTGAGACAACATCCGGTTTCTTCAGACGAACATCCGGTTTTCAGAATAAGATGCCAAGAAAGTATGAATTATATTCACATTAAGTATAAAACATGCTACCTGCATCTCGTGAACCAAATGTTATTGCACTTCTGTTCATATAGCAGTACTTTTAAAATAAAAGTGCGCAATACACTACTTTTGAATTCATTATTGAACTTTGCCATAACAATGCGATTAATCGCAAAAAATCCATGCGATTTAAATATTTTAATCATTGCCCAGCACTAAAGAAAACACATGAGCATCAGCAGAAATCTGACAAAATCCACAACTTTTCGTCAAGAAAGCAAGTTTTGTCAATGTTCTGCACTTTTTTTTTTTTTTTTTATGATCATGCAGTAAATCCTTTGAGTCTTGGTTTTCCCGCCTGGGCTGATCATTGGAATCTTTGAGGGCAGGATTCCTATAATCGGTGACCAGCCTCGACTGTGGACCAGCACCACAGAACTTAAATTATGTCAAGGACTACGAACATCCATGAATCAGGGGACTGATGTGAGACCCTCTCCCTGAAACTTTCAAAAATCACATCATTTAATGTCAGGATCCCTGTCTGACCTGTTGTGTGTTACCTGTTTCCCCTGATCTCTTCTCCTCATGTGTTCTGTCATTCCCCTGTTTGTTATTGTGTGCCATGTGCTCTGTGTTTTTCCTCTGCCTCCAGACACCTCCCATGGCCACACCCCTGATTAGTACACAGCTGCTGCCACTTCAGCTAATCACCTCCTGCGGGCTGACACACCAGACCCAGATCCTAGTCACGAGATCTGGGCAGTATTTGAACCCTGGTCCTCCAGACCTGTGTTGTCAGTTCATACCGTCTTTCACCCACTTCAACCCCGTATCATCTTCTGCCTCGAGCGCCTGCCTCCGGTGTCCGCCGGTCCGGGAATCCCCCGTGCCCTCCGTTGTGTTCCAACGGACTTCACACCGTCGCTCTGCCTGCCCTCTGGTGTTTCGTACCACACCGTCGAGCCAGCCTGCACCCTGTGTCGGACCACGGGCTCCACACAGCCATTCCTGTCCTTTTATTATTTTTGGGAAAATAAAATCTGTTTTACCAGATTCTGTCTCCTGTGGTCTTGCTATTGGGTCCTAACCGTGAACCCCCGTGACATTTAATGTTTCTATGATGTGATTTTTTTTTTTTAAAGATATGATTGATATCAGTTGATTTAATTCAAATCTTATGACATATTTTAATTCTTGGTCATTAACTCATTGTAGTTGTAGCCATTATTGGCATAGACATAATTAACAGACATGTTTAATCGCAATGAAGCTTTAAATAGATTTAGATTATTGAGTTGGTGGAATAAAGACATACTATTGGTCCATTTATAATAATTAAGACTTATAGAAACCTTTGGATGATATTGCGTTCAGCTTCCGAATAGTTTACATACTGCGTTGCTTTTTTGTTTTTCCTGTAACACCAGTACTGACGTTTTTAAATTGGTTTTAGTTTATTTAACACTACCTCCAGTGCTGCTGAAGTTCTTCTTTTTATGGGGGCAGCTCTCCAACTCTCAGTATTTGCATTCTGCACAACACCTGCCCTTACGTAGTGTTTGAGAGCCTTTGCTAATAGACAAAAGTGAAAGTCATCCTCAATGAGGCTTAAAATAGAGGTTAAAGACATTCAATTTAGTTTGTGGAAATGAAGTGACAGTGTCCTGTCCCACGAAGTACATAAGTACAGGACTTGTGTAGATGTACTTAGGCATCTTCCATCAATGCAACTCGTCATTTATATCAGACTCAGTGGATTGTTATAAAAACCGTTACACATAAGTTGTGAACTATAAATATTTGTTTCTTAGAAACTGAAACGCATTTAACAATGAATTAATGACTAACATTTGTAACTGTAAATGTAACTGGTTTTATTAGATACATTAATCTTTGTTAACTCATTTCATTTTATGTTTATTTGAAGGGACACATACATGTACATCGAGAAATGCACAATTATATACTGCTAATTTCCAATGCCCGTCTGGGGCCTTTAACTAATATTCATTACTGAGGGAGTATTGCTTACAATGGACCTATGAAGCAATAATTAATGATATTTACAGATTAATAACGCCATTAGTGACAGAATACTACTTTATGAAGAGTACTTTATTTGAATGTGGTATCAAGATAACCTTTAGAAGGTGATAACTTCTAAAAATAGATAAAAAAAGCATACTCGGCTACAATCAAACACAGAAGTAGTAGGTCAGTAAGAGTGGTGCCACACTTTGAAAACAACTGAAGGAATGATGAGTCACAAGTTCTTAATTATTCTTTAGAACTAAGACATTCAAATATAATGTATCTAAAACATTGAAATCACTGGAGGCCTGTCCATATGGGAAAAGAAACCCGGCAGATTAAATGTTGTATGGATTTCTCTTTGGATCCCCTGGACCTGAGGATTGTAGTCTGACCAGGATTATCTGTGTGATTTAAAATAAATCCAGTCTAACAAACCATCATCCAGGCACTGTTTCACAGCTAATCAGACTAATCAGCCAATAAGTGCTGGTAATTAGCTGTTGGTGAACTCTACTGGGTTCATGTGGAAAGCATAAGAAAGAGAGGCTACAGGGTGCAGGAGCACCACGGTCTCATTATTTCTCCACATCTGGTTAACGGCATGTTTCTGACCCATGTGTCCTTCGTGTTGATGGACAAAGGCGGTGCAGCAATTGCCGACACAGTGTGCTGCCCCAAAAATAACCCAAGACAACAGGGGGGCGAAACCAGAGAAGGAAAAACAGTTTGAAGATCAACACAAATTAATTTGAACAAATAGGCGGTTAAGGATCCATGAGGCAATTCAAGCAACAGCGTGGAGCTGGAATAATATTTGCCAAATGTCCAGTCCGGTCTCCTGGCCCGCGTTATTGCTTTCCCTCACAGGAGGGGATGCGAGCATTCTGTGATTGGGTATACAGACATGGCTGCTGCAAAGGAACTTGGCACATTTGAAAGGCATGTTGAGAGACATCTGGAATCAGCAGACTGTGTCAGCGACAAGGACGGCCTTATTCTGTCTCGTCTCGCTTTTCTGCTTCATTCACGCTTGAGTAAAATAATCAACAGGCAATGTGTGGACAGTCAACAAGCTCGTTATCTCAGAATATCAGTCATTGGTCACTCCAAAAACTTTACCATGTTAATCAAGTTTAGGAGAAACTGAAATTTTGACCCGATGATGTCGCTCGAAGAGTAGAGGTCAATTTATAAGAACCAGGAGAGGTATAATAACCAATCCTGTGGGGACCACGATTATATGGACCAAATGTCACATCCATCCACAACTTGTAGAAACTTCTGCTGGTGGAACTAGCTTTAACATGAAGGGATGATCAAAGTCCTTACAATAAATCATCTTGCAACCAAAAATGTACCAAATTGTGTTCCTATTCATCAAGTATATGTAAAAACATTTCACTATATAATTTAAAAGCTTAATCTGCTGGTGGCACTATAGATGAAAAGTCAAGGGACCACCAAAGTCATGAGGAGGCATCCCCCGGAACCTTGAATATTTCATGGCAATCCTGTCAATAGCTTTTGAGATACATAAGTCAAAACCAATAATGTGAACCTCATGATGATGCAAAGGGAAAAGTTAGGGTTAGATCACCAAAGTCTTATTTTATTCTGTTACGAACCTGGCTCAAAGGCTGCAACATAAGGGAGACAAGATGAGTGATAAAAGTAATAAATAGACATTTATTTAACGAACAAATAACCAAACTAAACTAAAACAAACAAACAAAGAATTAATCAAATGAAGCAGCCGACGAGAAGAGGTGAGGCACCTCGCCATGTTCAGGTGGTGCATCTTTATAGCTGGCCATTTCCAGCAGGCTCAGGTGGGGCTCGTTAGCTGCCGATCAACATCCTAGTAGGCAGCAAACAGGACACAGACCCCTAGTGGATGGGAGGGGTCGTCACAGTCTTATTGACATTAAGATTTATTTTCAAGTGAGATCTGAGAAAAAGAAACATTGAGATGAACACAGCAAAACAAAAACACAAGTACACAATAAATTGGAATTAAAAATACTTACAAAAATAATAATAAAAAATCAGATAATTAAGTTTTAAAATCTCCAAGAAAAAAGCAAGACTCTAGTTTGAGGGTAGTTTGAAGTTCATTCCATTAAAAGGTGCATGCTACCTGAAACCAGTTCTGCCAACATTAGTGTGTACATGAGGGATATCTAAGGTTCAGTAGTTACTGGATTGTGTAGTGTGGATGCTAAATGTAGGTTGATTTTGTACTTTTAGGTCAATCTTGAATCATATGTAAGAATCAGCAATAGTAATGTGAGTGCCATTGAAAGTTTTAAAGTCAGTGCCACTGCCACAGAATACCTGTGATTACGGGGGGATAATTGGAAAGCATCAAAGACAGACTGAAGACAAGGATGCATCCTCTGGGAACTATGATCATCGCACAAAATTGTGAAGGTGAGGAAGTGTGAAAGTGAAAAGCCAGTAGTTGGCAGGACATTTCGCATGAAAGCAAAACAAGTGAACCCCATGATGGCAGGTGAGAAAAATGTGAGAGCATCACGACATTCTCTATGATTGATCCTCCAGGGACCACTGCCATAGCTGTACACAATTTCATGGATATCCATTAAACATTTGTTGCCACTGAAAGTTTTCCATTTCTTCGCAGATTTAGTTTATTTGATTAGCATACTTGCAACTGGTGTTCCCGAGATGTACCATTTCCTGTGTGTGAGCATGTCACGAGGCAGATTGGTTCGTTGATAATTTTTGGCCAAGACTTGTTCGCTTCCAGGACCCTGAAGCAAGCAAGGACTGTAGCCGACTCCTCTCACCCTGGACATAAACTGTTCGAGCCCCTTCCCTCTGGCAGGAGGCTGCGGTCCATCAGGACCAAGAACTCATGCCACAAGAACAGTTGCGTATATCTTCCCTTCTGCAGTTGGGTTCATAAAAAAAGCCCGGGACCCCCACTGACTCAGACTCTTACATCCCCAGGACAATTTCCTACCGTTACACTCCCTTGCATATCCTTTCTATGTTTCTATATTTAAATACACTTGCCACTTTTACAATATACTTGTTTTAAAGTACTGTTTGTCTACCATATTTTATTGTAAATTTGAATACGTTTCTATTTTTAAATCATGTCTTGATTATTGCACTGAGGTCATGTTTATTGTTATGCACCATTCACCAAGTCAAATTCCTTGTAACGTACTTGGCAATAAACGGTTCTGATTCTGATCAGCTTGAGCTGTAATTGTTTGGTGCTGATGTCAGTATTTTCTCACAGACAGAGGTTACATGTGGGATCACTGAAATACCTCTGAATACACAATCTTCTGGAAACCTTAAGATTTGAAGTAATGTTACGTGAGTACTTTGTTAGTGGCATTGCTGAGTAGGCTTACCATTTATTTTTTAATTCTAACAAATTAAGATTTACTATAATTTTAAACAAAAAGTCCTGTGAGAGAGAAAAATGAAACCTTCAAACATTGGAAACCAACAACCAATTGCAATAACCATAGTGGTACTCACAGTTTTCTGCTGAAATGCGGGATTATTAGCAACATTTTAGATGGGCTCACTTTCAGTTTTACATCCAAATAAAATGGCTTTATCCGGACATACTGTTGTCTGCGTGGATGTGTGTCTGTGTGCGTGTGCTTGTATCTCTCTGTCTAATCTTACTGTACCCATCAGCCTAATATTTTTTGTGCACATGACTTTATGCTCAAGGACCTCTTGTGATTGTGTTGATTTCCATTTTTTTTTTTTTAAACATTGTATTGGCTGTTTTATCCTTCTTAACCCGAGAGCCCCCCAGCTGGGGGGCTACGGAGAAAGTTCAGCGTACAGCGTGTCGTACAATGCACTTTTCAGAAATGAATATAATGAATGCTACACACATGTTAAATACCGAATTAACGAAGAGATTCTGGAATTCTAGAATATGTACCACAATATCACATATTTTTCGCCAGGACATGGCGAGCCACGCACTCCGTTTTCAGATACCAACACAATGCTAACGGCAATCATGGCCAATCCATAGATCAGAAAGCACGAGGATTCGACAGCGAATCCATCCATATCTTCCAAATTTCTCTCCTTGAAACCATTAAAAAGTTACAGCCAGAAAGCCACCGAACAACAAACCGCTCCACAGCAACAAAATGTAAAAGCATCGTACCTTGAGATGATTTTCGGGAAGAAAAACGCTGGAAATTGACGGTAATCTGTTTCAGACATGTGCGTTTCAGACATGTGCTCGGCGTGTCCCTTTTGTGTTTCTGTGAGAAAATGCCACTTTTGGGTGCCAGTATGACGAGATGGTCGTCATTTTACGCTTGGGGGTGGTGCGGCACAGTTTTGGATTTTTAGTGGCTAAAAAGTCTGTCAATCTACTCAAGGCCCCCCTACTGCATTCCTGAGATTCTTCCGGATCTAACGAGGTATCACATGCTGAAATCCACCAATCATAAGCCTTAGAAAGGGCTCCATAGACACAGACGAGAAAATTCCATGGAGGAGAGATATGAGCACCCCCAGAGAGCTCAAAATGGCTCAAAATGATGCCAAACTGCTGTATTAGGATGTATTGAACACTATTTGTGATAAAACAAGTGAAATATATAGTTATATAGTCTAGAAAATTCGAATAGAACAGCTGCAAGAACTGGTTCCAAAATGAGAATTTGGCTTGACCCTGCGTGACCTCTCCGTACTAAAACCTCTCTAACTTTTTTATTCTTCACCTTATCCCAGCCAATTATTTTTGTGGGACTGCTGACATGTAGTGCTATGATTTGGGAGAGTTTTTAGGCTTTCAGCTGCATTATTTCAAATAAATAATATCAATAAAATTGCTTTTCTTTCAGGTGAACCTGAAAATTTTCAATTTGAGCTGTGTTCCATCTTCATTTAGTATTAACCAGTAACATATAAACTGATATTTACACATTTGAGCAAATCTCACAAGTGTTACCTGTATTATAACATCAAAATTATTCAAATAGACCTTGTAGTTAGAGATCTACACTCTCTTTACTATGGGTATGCGATTTTCAAGCAGCGGCCTAAAAATAGGGCTCGGGCCCAACAGGACCACCATTGCCTGCTGACTCCTCACTCCTCTTATCCGGCTCCAAATGATGAACAACTGCTTCTGTAGCAAAAGGCATTTCTAGCAATCAAAAAACCTTGCCCCTTCTGCTGAAGGCCACATTTTTGTCTTTGTCAGGGCTCAAAAATGGACATCAAAAGAAACGTTTGGCCTGATTTTGAACAAGAGGATCTGAAGATGAATTCAATACCTAATATGTTATGATCCACTACAGTTAGACACAAAACGAGATGAACAATTCCCTGTTTTTATCTTCTGTTGCTCCTCTTTGTTTGAGAGGGGGAGAAGCACCTTTTCTAGTTTTCCCTTATTTGATTTCCTTTGACGGTCCTTTGTGTCTGCCTCCCTTTATTCCCTCCCAACTCAGCCCTTCTCCACACTGCTGCCCTCATCACGAGCAGCCTCCCTCCCCACCCCCGCCTGTTTTGATCTTGAGCTGCATTAGATGATTTAGAGATTATTTCATGCCTAATGTGGCCTTTTATCAGACATCCTCCCCAGGCTGCTGTCAGCACAGGCACCCATAGATTTTTTTGGCTGCGGTTCAGTCGCAGACACAAACATCTCATCTCCCCTTTGCAACAGCACAAGCTTTCCATTAAACATGAATCAAATTTGAAATGTGAAAGAGAGAGTTAGTTTTAACCTGTCATGTTTTGGGGTTGTTCAATAAAATTATTTCAGTGGAATCCCTCTCAGATTGGTGGCTGTGGCTGATGTGTGATAACACAAGAGGTGTTAATTCGCTGGTAAATGATGCAAACATGCCAAACATTTGCATACATTTTGCAGAAGAGACAAAATTATTCAGAATAGATGAACTAGTGGATTCAGCTACAGTGAGATATTCATTAGAAGTATCTGACTAAGACCCTTTGCTATATATATTTGTATATATAAATATTTTTAAAAATCCTTGTGCTAAGAAGTTGGGCGTCTAATTAGTGAGCGCTACTGCTTCTACATCAATGTACCAGCAGAGTTGTACGGAAATAACGCTGAGAAATTGGAGTGAGATCTTAGAATGCCTTCAGCAGATTCAGCATCTGCCTTTTCCCTTAAGGCCAGCCAGGCTTTCATTCTGAAGCCAAATCTGCCAGACGTTAGACGTTGCCGGAGTTAACCACACTAATCAACTCGGCCACTAAAACTTTCCAACGGAGCATTACTTTACCCTCACCCTCTATCGTCTCTCTTTTTTGGAAAACTCCGTCCATATCCACTGACTCTGGGACCGCAGAAAGTACAACAAACATCCCAATGGGAGAGCAGTGACGATCTTGCATGTTCTTACTTTAAACACAAAAAAAACACAAGTGCCTTTCTTTGATGAGCGAAGCAGAAAAAAATATATAATAACAGTTATGGCGGTTTCAGAAACTTTAATAATTGCACGGCAGCCTGATTCATAATGACTGAATGAATACATGAATAGCACCACGCTAAATATTTAAAAAGTGTTCTGAAACACTTCGTGTCATCCCTACAGCCTTTCCAGAGTCAGGCACAGATAATGGCGCAAGTAGTGATTTATGATGCTTAAGAGCGCCTGATCAAGATTTATAAGTCAAGTGCGCATAAATCCTCCACTATAATCCATCAGGCAGACAAAGGAGAGGGCTGCAATAAAAGCCAAACTTCTTTGAGAGGGAAGGAGAGATTTATCTGCTGCTCTAAGGGTTTACTCAAACAAGGATGCATAATGTTGCAGCTAGGGCACGCAGAGAGCTGAGATTATTAGGAGCCATAGGTTTGAGCCAAACGGAATTTTACAAGCTGCTCCATAGGCTGAAAAATCAATAGCCTTGAGGTAATAATGCCCTTTTGGATATGTAAACGTCACAACATAAGGCTTGTATCAGGCATGGGCCCATGCATCTGTTTTATGCCAGCATACATCACATTTACAGGGAGGATAACACCATTCTGGAATTATGTATCTCAGCGGCCAAAAGTTGTCTGTACACAAAGCAATTCATCCACATGCTCCTTTCCTGCCTGTTAAAGCCCTTTACACACCAGGGGTGTGACGAACAAACAGCTTTAATAACCTCTTGATCCCTAGACCCCTAGCCCTATTTTTAGGCCTCTGCTCAAAAATTGCATGCCCATACTTAAAAGACTGTAAATCTGAAACTACAAGAACTATTTTAATAATTTTGATGGTATAATACAGGTACAACTTTTGAGAGACTTGTTCAGATGTGTAAATATTGTGTATATGTTACTGGTTAATAGTGAATGAAGATGGCACACAGCTCAAATTGAAAAGTTTCAGGTTCACCTGAAGAAAGGCACTTTTATTGAAAATATTTATTTGAAATAATGCAGATCGAAGCCTAAAAATACTCCACAGTCATAGCACAACATGTTTGTGGTCTCTACAAGCTAATTTTACTTAGATTGAGTGAAGCAGGCCAACATAAAAGGAGGTCTGAGTACAGAGTTTCAAGCCGAATTCTCATTTTTGGAACCAGCTTCTGCGCTGCTCTATTCTAATTTTATATACTATATAACTATATATTAACTATACATTCACTTGCTTTATCACTAAGAGTGTTCAATACATCATAATAAAGCAGTTTGGCATCATTTTCAGCCATTTTCAGCTCTCATGTCTCTCCTCCATAAAAAATTCTCCTCTCAGTCCGTGTCTCTTTAAGCCTTTGTAAGGCCTGTGATTGGCGGATTTCATCATGTGACACCTTGTTGAATGCGGAAGAGAGTAACGAAAGCACTACGCTGGTTATTTCGAAGATTGACAGCCTTTTAGCCACTAAAAATCTCGATATGCTTGGCACAAACCCTATGTGTAAAATCCATTGGTCCAGCAGGAAAATGCTGGCCATTTCCTCATAGAAGGTCCCAGCACGATCATTTCAATGCAGAGAGAGAGAGTGGAGAGAGGGCCTATTTTCACTGCATTGGATTTTGATGGATTACTTGCGTTTTTCGGCACGAAAATCACGAAAAGGTATGCTCCGTTTATATTTTTTTGCTGGAGAGCAGTGTGTTGTTTGTTGGCTTTGTTCATGTAACTTTTGAATGGTTTGACGGAGGTGAATTTGGAGAGCGTGAATTTGGAGAGCGTGATTCTACGCGGTATCGAGCCCTAGTGCGGAATCATGTATCCAACCGCCATGATCGCTGCCGGCTTTGTGATGAGAGATGCAAATCGGGTGCACAGTTCGCCGATTTTTGGAGAAAAATCCGTGATTTTGTGATAAATCTTCTAGTTTATTGAATTAGTTTGTGTATAACTGTGTATAATTGTGTTTGCAGTGTATAAAATGGCTGGTATGATGATTTTGCCCAGACTTTTTTTTGTTAATTCGGTATTTAATATGTCTGGAGCATTTTTGATATTTCTTGATAAAAAGGCCATTCGGAACCACGGTACCACAGTAAACGGTTTCACTCAACCCCCAAATGGGGGTCGCTCGTCACCAGAAGGTTTTAAAATGCAAAATACTATGCAAATATTATTGTGCTTTTATTGTGAAAGGTAAGACAGGAAAAAGTAGATCTGGTATGCACTTCCTTTGTCATGGTTGAAAGGGGTCTTAAAGTTTGCAGACTAGACGATGGAGCCTCTGGGTACATCCCAAGTCTCTTAATTGTCAAAGCTCTTATTTCTGCTCTGAGGATCGAGGATCGAGGAGGGATCTCTGAGGAGCCATGAGCGAGGACCCACGAGAACAGACTTCCAGGAAGTGTTTTAACGGCTGACACGCCCCCTCATTGTTCATCAGTCATGTGATTGGACGCTGCAGCCGATCGGATTGATGAGATTTTTTTCAACATGTAAACAGTGAAGACGGATCACAGATTAAACTCAAGCTTTATATTTGATTAGTTTTCTGATGCAACATCTGGTTTAAATAAATGCTCATTGTAGACTGAACAACAAAAGGACCACAAACAACTTTCTTCATTTAGTAGAAAGATTTGTGTTTTTGTGATCTGATATTTCCCTCAATAACTTTTATTATGGATACATTTAAAGTCAGAGAGCTGGAGACACCTTCATATATATAGATATCTAGATAGATAGATATACAGTTGTGTGAAAAAGTGTTTGCCCCCTTCCTGATTTCTTATTCTTTTGCATGTTTGTCACACTTAAATGTTTCAGATCATCAAACAAATTTAAATATTAGACAAAGATAACACAAGTAAACACAAAATGCAGTTTTTAAATGAAGGTTTTTATTATTAAGGGAAAAAAAAAATCCAAACCTACATGGCCCTGTGTGAAAAAGTGATTGCCCCCCCCTGTTAAAACATAAATTAACTGTGGTTTATCACATTTTTGGAAAGCTGAGTTCAATTTCTCTAGCCACACCCAGGCCTGATTACACCTGTTCTCAATCAAGAAATCACTTAAATAGGACCTGCCTGACAAAGTGAAATAGACCAAAAGATCCTCAAAAGCTAGACATCATGCTGTGATCCAAAGAAATTCAGGAACAAATGACAAACAAAGTCATTAAACAATTAGTCTGGAAAATGTTACAAAGCCATTTCTAAAGCTTTGGGACTCCAGCGAACCACAGTGAGAGCCATTATCCACAAATGGCGAAAACATGGAACAGTGGTAAACCTTCCTAGGAGTGGCCGGCCGACCAAAATTACCCCAAGAGCGCAGCGACGACTCGTCCAAGAGGTCACAAAAGACCCCAGAACAACATCCAAAGAACTGCAGGCCTCACTTGCCTCAATTAAGGTCAGTGTTCATGACTCCACCATAAGAAAGAGACTGGGCAAAAATGGCCTGCATGGCAGAGTTCCAAGACGAAAACCACTGCTGAGCAAAAAGAACATAAAGGCTCGTCTCAGTTTTGCCAGAAAACATCTTGATGATCCCCAAGACTTTTGGGAAAATACTCTGTGGACTGACGAGACAAAAGTTTAACTTTTTGGAAGGTGTATGTCCCATTACATCTGGCATAAAAGTAACACGGCATTTCAGAAAAGGAACATCATACCAACAATAAAATATGGTGGTGGTAGTGTGATGGTCTGGGGCTGTTTTGCTGCTTCAGGACCTGGAAGACTTGCGGTGGTAAATGGAACCATGAATTCTGCTGTCTACCAAAAAATCCTGAAGGACAATGCCCGGCCATCTGTTCGTGACCTCAAGCTGAAGCGCACTTGGGTTCTGCAGCAGGACAATGATCCAAAACACACCAGCAAGTCCACCTCTGAATGGCTTAAGAAAAACAATATGAAGACTTTGGAGTGGCCTAGTCAAAGTCCCGACCTGAATCCGATTGAGATGCTGTGGCATGACCTTAAAAAGGCGGTGCTCGAAAACCCTCCAATGTGGCTGAATTACAACAATTCTGCAAAGATGAGTGGGCCAAAATTCCTCTACAGCGCTGTAAAAGACTCATTGCCAGTTATCGCAAACGCTTGATTGCAGTTGTTTCTGCTAAGGGTGGCCCAACCAGTTATTAGGTTTAGGGGGCAATCACTTTTTCACACAGGGCCATGTAGGTTTGGATTTTTTTTTCCCCTTAATAATAAAAACCTTCATTTAAAAACTGCATTTTGTGTTTACTTGTGTTATCTTTGTCTAATATTTCAATTTGTTTGATGATCTGAAACATTTAAGTGTGACAAACATGCAAAAAAATAAGAAATCAGGAAGGGGGCAAACACTTCTTCACACAACTGTATATAGAGAGAGAGCTGAGAGACTAAATGCTTTTGACATCAATTATCATCATTTCATTCAGTCACGTGAGGCTGTTCATTCCCGATTGTCGGGTTTGATGAGTTTTATCATTTAAGAGAAACCATAATCATATTCTGGGTTATTTAATAATGACATCACAATCAGCATTTCAAAACGTACAGACGCAAATAATTCATGAATAAGACGATCGCATTCCGCCGGTATAAATCGATCCTGCTCTTATACACAGGATACAGTTTGTTAACAGACTACAGAGAGAAACGCCTCTACAGTGGTGATTACCGTGTCTATTAGTTATTAGTATTATTAGTTACTGTAACTACAGTGATCATGTGAACAGACAAACTTCTCAAAAGTCTCTCCAGCTGTTAAATCCGACTGACAGCTGATCCAGCTGTGATCAGCTGATCCTCCGTCATCAGAAACAGACGACGCTTCACGTGACGCAACTGAGGAAAGGACGTCTCATGTCTCTTAATATCTTTTAACTACTAGCCCTATTTTTAGGCCTCTGCTCGAAAATTGCATACCCATACTCAAGAGAGTCCACAGCTCTAACTACAAGGTCTATTTTAATAAATTTGATGGTCGATACAGGGGGGACGACCGTGGCTCACTGGGTTAAGAGGGTTGTCTGGTAAGAGGGTTGTCTGGTAACCGCAGGGTCAATGGTCGATCCTCGACTGGGACGTGTCATGTGTCGTAGTGTCCCTGAGCAAGACACTGAACTCCCGGCTCCCCGGGCGCCTGTCATTGGCAGCCCACTGCTCCCTATATACAGGGATGGGTCAAATGCAGAAGGCAAATTTCGTGTATATGTATGTATATGACAATAAAAATGGTTTCTTCTAACACTTGTGAGATGTGTTCAATTGTGTATATGTTACTGGTTAATAGTGAATGAAGACGGCACACAGCTCAAATTGAAAAGTGTTAGTGTTCACCTGAAAGAAAAGCATGTTTATTGAACTTTTTTTTTTTAAATAATGCTCAGTGAAGCCTAAAAATACTCCACAGTCATAGCACAACAGGGTTGTTGTCTCTCTAAGCTAATTTTACTTAGATTGAGTGAAGCAGGCCAGCATAATAGGAGGTCTGAGTACAGAATTTCAAGCCAAATTCTCATTTCTCTCATGCTCTATTCTAATTTTATATACTATATTACTATATATTTCACTTCTTTATCACTCATATTATTCAATACATCCAAATACAGCTGTTTAGAATGATTTTGAGAGCAAGGGTCCTCTCAGAGCATGTTTCTGGCTCTCATCCATAGGATTTTCTCAGTTGGTCTGTGTGTATGGGGCTGTAGCTCAGCCTATCATCGGTCGATTTCAGTCAATGAGCCCTCCTTAGAGGCGGGTGTAAAAGCGAGTGTTGATTGACAGAAGTTTGAGCCAGTAAAGTTCTGTGTTAGTTTCATAACTATAGGCGAAACTCAACCCGTTCTGCGATTGGTTGATGCCTTTATTTGGGGTGCAAATGCTCAGATAAATCAACCTTTTCCCTCGTCACTGAATGTTTTGCTGCCTAATATTTGCATTCTGTGTAAAAGTACTCATGACAAAAACAAGTTTGAAAATATTGACATGCAAATTAATCGCACATTAAAAATGCCTCCAATGTGTAAAGTATCAGAAGCATCCATCCATCCATCCATTTACCCAGACTTGCCTCCCACCGGCAACATGTTCCAGCTCATTCTGGGGGATCCCGAGGCGTTCCCAGGCCAGCTGGGAGATGTAATCCCTCCAGCGTGTTCTGGGTCTTCCGCGGGATCTCTTCCCAGTTGGACGTGCCTGGAAAACCTCCAGTGGGAGGCGTCCAGGAGGCATCCTAATTAGATGCCCGAACCACCTCTGCTGACTCCTTTCGACGCAAAGGAGTAGCGGCTCGACTCCAAGCTCCCTCCTGATGACCGAGCTCCTTACCCTATCTCTAAGGCTGAGCCCGGCCACCCTACGGAGGGAGCTCATTTCGGCCGCTTGTAGCCGCGACCTTGTCCTTTTGGTCACGACCCAGAGTTTGTGACCATAGGTGAGGGTAGGAACGTAGACCGAGTGGTAAATTGAGAGCTTTGCCTTCCGGCTCACCAAGACGGTCCGGTGCAGCACCTGCTTTACTGCTACAGCCGCACCGATCCGCCTGTCGATCTCCCGCTCCATCTTACCCTCACTCGTGAACAAGACCCCGAGATACTTGAACTCCTTCGCTTGAGGTAGGCACTCCGTCCCCACCTGGAGGGAGCAATCCACCGGTTTCCGGCAGAGAACCATGGCCTCAGATTTGGAGGTGCTAACTCTCATCCCCGCCGCTTCACACTCGGCTGCAAACCGCCCCAGTGAATGCTGGAGGTCATGATCCGAGGAGGCTAACAGGACCACATCATCTGCAAATAGCAGAGAGGCGATCCCGAGACCCCTGAAACTGACGTTCTCTGCCCCCAGGCTGCGCCTAGATATCCTGTCCATGAAAATCACGAACAGGACCAGTGACAAAGGGCAGCCCTGGCGGAGGCCAACACCCATCGGGAACGTGTCTGACTTATTGCCGAGAATGCGGACACAGCTCACAGGATTTTCCTTAGTTGTCAGTTATAATCATCAAAATTAAAAGAAATAAACATTTGAAATATATCAGTCTGTGTGTAATGAATGAATATAATAGACAAGTTTCACTTTTTGAATGGAATTAGTGAAATAAATCAACTTTTTGATGATATTCTAATTATATGACCAGCACCAGTATGTGCAGCGCTTTCAGCATCTCAGGGCGGATCTCATCCACCCCCGGCGCCTTGCCACCAAGGAGCTTTTTAACTACCTCAGCGACCTGGGATATGGGTGAGCCTCCCTCTAGGTCCTCAGGCGCTGCCTCCTCTGCAGAGGACATGTTGGTCGGGTTTAGGAGTTCCTCAAAGTGCTCTTTCCACCGCCCGACGATGTCCTCCGTCCGGGTTAGCAGTTCCCCCCCCCCTGCTGATAACAGCCTGGGGTAAGCCCTGCTTTCCCTTCCTGAGCTGTCGGATGGTTTGCCAGAACCTCCTTGAGGCCAACCGAAAGTCCTTCTCCATGGCCTCCTCCCATGCCCGAGTTTTAGCATTCGCGACCACCGCAGCTGCAGCCCTTCTGGCCTGCCGGTACCTGTCAGCTGCTTCAGGGGACCCCTGGGCCAACCAGGCCTTGAAGGTCTCCTTCAGCTTGACGGCTTCCCTCACCTCCGGTGTCCACCACCGGTTTCTCGGGTTGCTGCCACGACAGGCACCGATGACCTTCCGGCCACAGCTCCTAGCGGCCACGTCCACAATAGAGGCTTTGAACATGGTCCACTCGGATTCCGTGTCCCCAACCTCCCTCAGGATGTGTGAGAAGTTCTTCCGGAGGTGGAGTTAAAGACCTCCCGGACAGGGTCCTCCGCCAGACGTTCCCAGTTTACCCTCACTACACGTTTGGGTTTGCCGGGTCTTTCCAACCGGTTCCCCTGCCATCTGATCTAACTCACCACCAGGTGGTGATCAGCTCTGCTCCTCTCTTCACCCGAGTGTCCAAGACATACGGCCGCAAATCAAATGATACGATTACAAAGTCGATCATTGATCTCCGGCCTAAGGTGTTCTGGTACCAGGTACACTTATGAGCCACTTTATGTTCGAACATAGTGTTCGTTATGGCCAAACCGTGGCAAGCACAGAAGTCCAATAACGAGACACCATTCGGGTTCAGATCGGGCAAGCCGTTCATCCCAATCACCCCCCGCCAGGTTTCTCTGTCATTGCCCACGTGAGCGTTGGAGTCCCCCAGGAGAACTATGGAGTCGGTAGGCGGCGCCCTTTCCAGGACCCCTCCCACCGACTCCAAGAAGGCCGGATACTCCGAACTGCTGTTTGGTGCATAAGCACAAACCACAGTCAGAGCCTTGCTCCCCGCAACCCGTAGGCGCATGGAGGCGACCCTCTCACTCTCCGGGGAGAACTCCAACACAGCGGCGCTCAGCCGGGGGCTCGTGAGTATCCCTACTCCCGCCCGGCACCTCTCACCCTGGGCAACTCCGGAAAAGGACAAAGTCCAACCCCTCTCCAGGAGCTTGGTTCCAGAGCCAACGCTGTGTGTGGAGGTGAGTCCAACTATTTCTAGCTGGTATCGCTCCACCTCCTGCACCAACTCCAGCTCTTTCCCCACTAGCGAGGTGACGTTCCACGTCCCTAGATCTAGTCTATGCCGCCGGCGATCGGCATGCCCGGGCCTCCCGCCCGACCCGCCGCCCGGTCTGCATAGCACCCGACCCCGATGCTTGTCCCTGCGGGTGGTGGGTCCACAGAGTGGCTGCTCCATGGTGTTTATTCGGGCTGAGCCCGACCGGACCCGATGGGCAAAGGCCCGGCCACCAGATGCTCGCCTACGAGCTCCCCTCCTGGGTCTGGCTGCGGGAGGGTGCCCCGGTTTCCCTGGTCCGGGCGAGGTGGCTATAGTCCGTGGGCTAACTATCATAGGGGTCGTTTTGAACCACTCTTAGTCTGGGCTCTCCCCTCAAACCTGTTTGCCTTGGGAGACCCTACCAGGGGCTAATGCCCCGGACAACATAGCTCCCAGGATCACTGAGCCACTGAAACTCCTCCACCACGATAAGGTGGCGATTCGCGGAGGAGGACTGCTGTCCTGCAGCTGAATAATCTCATTATGTGTTGAAGTCGGATCTTTTCAGCGGAGACCCAGACCGCTGGACTTTCGCTGCTGCTAACTTTCGGCAGCGAAGTCGCACCAAAATTGAACTGGATCCGATTTACAATCAAAAACTATTTAATAAACAAGAGAAGCTAGAACAGTTGGAAAACTGAATTACTCTATCGATATCAATATGTCCCGCTGGGCAGAGTCCTCACACGGCCCACCCAGTCAACTATAGAGTGGTAACGGCACGAACTAAAGCAAAAACCCTCTGGAACTATCCTATATTTAAAAGTCTCTGTCCGATAGTTCAAATGTCCAGTATCAGCCTCTGTGATTGGCCAAAATTCAATAGTCCCTCCTGGCTTCGGGCAGTTATCAGCTCAGTGTTTGGTTGAAGTCGTCCGGACTCCTCTGGTCCTGGTGGTCTCTGCAATGCCCGTCTCAAACTCCGTCTGTCCCTTGGCTATTCTTCACAGTTTAATACATTCAATTATTGTCTTTTATGGCTTAACACTTCTGTGGTAAACATACTGTAAACATATTATACATTTGATAAGTATTCTTGACGTTTCAAATACTTTCACATTTTTTACAAGTATAAAGTGACATTCCACACACTTTCTAACATTTTACTAACCACCTCTAGGGGTGCTATTAATCCTACTAAAAAAACACTTCTAAACCTAAATTCCTCACAGACGCTACGGTTATTATTTGTTTTGTGTAAAAGTGAAGCTCAATACCTATAAATACACTAACTGCAGAGTGCAGATGCATTAATATGCCGAGTGTGTCTCCTCTCTTCTCTGACTGTAGCTGGGACTGACCGCCTGTGAGTGCTTTGGGGCGGCGGAGGGGCTCACGGCAGCACACGCTGCTCGTTCAAGGCAGTAACTGTAGAACGGTACGTGCTTTTACGTCAGTCAGAACACCAGAAAAGTCTGCAACAACACCAGAAAAAAAATCGCTAGATTTGTCACTAGTAGCTTTTGACAAAAAAAGTCTTCATGAGGGTTTGGAAAGTCGCCAGATTTGGGGAGAAAGTCGCCTAGTTGGCAACACTGGCACCAACTAAATATGTCCCCAGAGCAACATAGGACGTAACAATAGTTCCTATCACATATAAAACCAAACAAAAATCCATCTTCATAAAAACAAGTTGTACAAATAATAATATACAAACAAGCATATTAAAGCTACTGCAGATGTAAAAACAAAAGCAGTTAACTTATCAAAGCTGCTGTTCACTATTTAAAGACAAAGTCCATCCTCCTTTCTTTGTTAACAAAGATTTTAATCTCACGGTTGTTCAATACATCCATGTGTTTTACTTCCAGTAATAAGTCCTTCTCGATTCATGGACGCCAGTGAAGACAGTCGAGCCTCCCCAGTTGTATTTCTTGAATACGTTTTAATGTGTTTGAGGCTGAAAATGTCCGCTCGACAGAGGCAGCAGATATTGGGATTGTCACCGCCCAACATGTCACGCTAGCCCACTGACCAATCATGTATGTCTAGGCCAGCTAGAAGGCTCTGACACATCAAAGAATACACCCAACATGTCAAACTAAAGATCTGATTGGTTGAACACTATGACAATCAACAATATCGTCCCCATTCACTTAAAGTGCACATGGATGCACTTGTGAGTCTGCAGGCCTCAGGCCTCTCTTCTTACCTAGAGACACAGAGGTGAAATCTGATTGGATAAAAGCTCTACTTAAAACAAGCTGCTCTGGAAGCAGAGCAACTGAGGAAGACAGTAGCTGTGCAATGAGAAAATAAGATAATGTGAAAAAAAATTATAATACATGTAGTGTATCTATGAAAAATTATAAAATAGCTATAACTTTGTGATTCTGTTTAGGCCAGCAGAGAAGGCCTTGGTGGGCCGTCAGGGCCAGCAAGGCACTTGTCTGTACTTGTCTGTACTTGGACGCAGAGCAGGAAAGCTACTCCAGCTGCTACTCGCAGGAGAGCGAGTGTTGCATCTTCACCACATGGGAGGGTTTAAAAAAACGTAGATATTGTTGTCTGCTTTTCAGGTGGTTGACGTGACATATTTTCCGACGCGCGCTCTCTGTCCTCTGGCGGGAGTGTGCTCACCTGTGTGTGCGCGCACGTGTCTGTGTGTGTGCATCGGGGCGAAGCTCCTCTGTGCGCGATACAGAGAGCAGAGGAGAATTGTAAACGCGCGGCCATGTAGAGACAGATATGACATGCCGTCATGTAAATAAGATAAATAACATGAGGCTATTTAGTTTGTTTCATAAAAGAACAAGGTATAGACCTATTCTATAGGAAAGGGAACCTTAAATTACTTCTGTTGTGATCTGGCACTATATAGAAAACAAAATTAACTCCACCTTCAAGGGGGGGCGGAGGGTGCCGTTGGGGGGGAGGGTAACATGTGCAATCTCCTTTTACAGTAAAAAGGAATTTAAGGACCAGTTGTAATGTTTTTAGATTCAAGGCTCATCTACGGAGCCCAACTTTCGTAAAGGAACCACCGAGAGTCACAGGTAAGTTTAACCAAGCATTGTATTGTGATTATTTTCCAAACACAAATTTCATTACATACAAAAATAAATAAAGTTCACTGGGTCTCAGTTCAGTTTATTCCTCATAAAGTTCATTGGGTCTCAGTTCAGTTTATTCCTCATAAAGTTCATTGGGTCTCAGTTCACTTTATTCCTCATAAAGTTCACTGGGTCTCAGTTCAGTTCGATCCTACCACAGGTCCTGTGGAAAGGAAGGGGAATTGGGGTCCAATGAAAACTCTTGTAGCTTGCCATCCAAACTTTTACAGGTACTCCGGATGATCCGGAACCCTCATTCACAAAAAAACGCTGACTGCAGAATTAGTGCGAGAAACCATGCGGTCTAGTTACGAAGCAGAACATTGTCGCTGCTTTTCAGTTGCTGTCCGGCGGAACCAAATGTAAACAGGAAGTGAGCTGTCTACCCTGGATATTTATGGCAGTGCACCGTCCGCGATTGGCTACGTAATTTGCGTGTGATTAAACAGTATCTGGATCAGAGGGTTACACTTTCCCCCCCTAATCTCATGTACATCCCGTAACATGGAACGGGTTAGGTGTTAATTGGTTGCTGTGGTGTAACACAGGAGGGACCCTCGGAAGCTGTTAGAGTATATGTAAATGCATTAGTTAACTCATGAAACAGTGACTGAATAGTATTGGGTGTCCAGGTTTTGTATACTGAAGTTGCTCTGGTGGTTTCCTGGTTCTAGTCGAACGTCTTAGAGGAAACTTGTGATTATCGTCAAGGGAAAGGTTTGAATCATTTTCTGTAGGATAATACGCTGTTTCATCTGCAGCATCAATGGTTATTAATTCGGGTTCTGTGTCTCCTGTTGCGACTGAGCCCTCTGGGCTGTTGGCTGCATCAGGTAAGTCGGCCAGCTGCTGAGTAACCTTCCCTTGGTTTGGATCATCAGCGGCTGTGCATTGTGGGGTCTCTAAGGTTGTAGGGACTGTGTTGGAAGGGGCCATAACAGAATCTGTTGGAATGCCAATTATGGTTGTGAATCTGGTAAGTTCTGAGCTGGGTGGTCCACTACCAGTGGTTCGGAGTTAGTTCTTCATCTGAGAATGTGGTCATATCTGTGAGATCGTCAGGAGGATCATGATTTGAGCGAAGTTTTCGTTTGGGGGTTTGTTTCACAGATAGAGTACTTTGTGGGGCAGTCAAGTATCCACAAGGTAGCAGAAGATCCCTGTGTAGTGTTCGTAGAGGACTGCCTCTCTTTTCAGGTCTGACTGTGTAGACCGGCAGATTACCAGCTCTCTTAACGACAATGTAGGCCTCAGATTCCCATTTGTCGGCAAGTTTGTGTTTGCCTTGGAGACGAACATTCCTGACCAACACACGACCTCCCACAGCTAATTCAGAGGTAGTGACATGCCTGTAGAATCTGGCCTTGTTTCTTTGCATGACTTTCAGCATTTTCTGTTGCAATTCTGTAGCTCTCTTTTGGATGAGACTTAAGATCTTAAACATACTGTGAATGGGATGTATGTTGATTATGGACAGGTAGTCCAAAAGCTAGGTCAACTGGCAGTCGTGGTTGGCGTCCAAACATGAGTTCGTAAGGAGAGAATCCTGTGACATCATTTTTGGTGCAATTGTATACATGTACAAGTGGTTTCACAAAATCATTCCAGTGAGTTTTGTCCTGATCCGTTAGGGTTCCAAGCATTTCCAACAGTGTACGATTGAATCGCTCAACTGGGTTTCCTCTCGGGTGGTATGGAGTAGTCCTTATTTTTTGAATTCCAGCCATTTCACATAGTTCCTTTATCCGTGACTCAAAGTCTGGTCCTTGATCACTGTGAAGTTTTTCCGGGATTCCATAGTGAATGAGAAAGTTGTCCCATAGACATTTTGTGACTGGCTTGGCCTTTTGATTGGGTGTGGGAATGGCCACTGCATACTTTGTGAAATGATCTGTGATTACAAGAATGTCTTTTATTCTGCTTCTGTCTGGTTACAGTGATAAGAAATCCATGCAAACAAGTTCCAGAGGTCTTGTTGTTTTTATGTTTACAAGGGGTGCAGCTTTCTCAGGTAGGGATTTCCTTTTGACATACCTCTTTGTTGAGCGAGGTCCAGTGTCTTCTCCGTGGAGCACTTGGGTGGCTCCCGCGTTGAATCCCGTCTTGCTATCTGCAAGTCTTCCTTTTTATATTCTTGGAACTCTCTCCCCTCCCTTCTCCCCAACACTCCCTCCCTCGGCATGTGATTTACATGACATCATTGATTATATGTGTGTGTGCTGCGAACAACACCCTAACTTTCTGTGTGTGGATACTCTCACTTCCTTCATTTCTGGACATGTTCAGACATCACCCCAACATCTGTTATGATCTCATCCTTTAACGTCCCCACCCTGCTTACATCAGCTCTTTCCACCCACACACAGACTTCACTTCTTACTCAGTTATACATTTGTTAAATCACTTCATTATCCTTATGTTATACATACTTGCTTTAAAATGATTACTTATATGCTTTGTGTCCCTTTATCCTACTTTCATATCGAACTGTATTCCTTCATTTAAGGCAGCTTTCCTGGGATCTCAATCCTCTTTTTTGACACCACCAAACAGCTCTTTGGGGTTTAAGTATTGTCCTGGTTTTATTGTTGGGTTCAATTTCTTCTGTGTTGGTGGATACCCAGAGGTAAGGTTATGAAGAGGTTTGACAATACCAGAAAAATCCTTAACAAACCTTCTAAACCCAGCAAAGCCAAGAAATGACCTCAGTTCTTTCAAGGTTTTAGGTACTGGCCATGTCGTGAGGGTAGCAATCTTTTCCGGGTCAGTTTCCACACCATTTCGGGAAACCACATGTCCAAGGTAATGAACCGATGGTTGGAAGAACATGCACTTCTCCAAAGACAGCTTTAGGCCAAACTCCTTTAGCCGATCCAGCACTTTCATTAGCCTTGCTTCATGTTCTTCTAAGGTGGGTGCAAAAATAATCAAGTCATCAATGAAGACAAGGACTTCTTTCTGGGTTCATTTCTCCCATGCATTTCTCCATAGGACATTGGAAAGTGCTTGGTGCATTAGTTATTTCCTGTGGCATGCGATTAAATTCCCAGAATCCTAAGGGACATACTAAGGCAGTTTTAGGTTTGTCTGCTTCCTCCATTTCAATTTGATAGTAACCAGATTTTAGGTTGAGTACTGAGAACCACTCGGATCCAGATAGTGCTGTGAAAGTGTCCTCCAGCTTAGGTAGAGCATGTGCATCATTGATGGTTTGCAAGTTCAGCTTCCAGTAATCTATACAAAGTTGCACACTGCCGTTCTTTTTCCTCACTACCACGATAGGTGATGAAAAGGGAGATTCAGATTCGCGAATCACTCATGATTCAAGGAGTTCTTGAAGATGTTTACTGACAGCGGTAATGTCTTGGGGATGAATAGGTCTTGGTCTGTGCTTGGACGGTTTTTCATCTGTAAGTTTGATGTGGTGAGTCACTTTATCAGTTCTGCCGAAATCAAGATCATGTTTTGCAAAAACTTCTGGAATACTGCTGATCTTTCCAGTCAGGTGAGAGTGGTGAGTCGCCAAAGTTGAAACTCATCTGTGGCTTTGGGGATGTATGATCTGATTTAACTGGGTCAGTAACCATTTGTTCCTTGGAAGTTATAGTCTGAATTGCACTCATCTCTGCAATAGCAGATCTAGCAGGGATGATGATGTCATGATCAGATTCATTGGTTATGACAACCGGCACTTGACATGGTTGAAACCTGCGAAAGTCAACAAGACATGACTTGACCATCAACCCACCAGGCAAGGGGAAGGAGGATGGATGCTCAATAATGACATCTCTTTCTGACTGCCAAAAGTGTGTAGCTGCAATCCCTTCAACAACAGTTCTTCCTGCCAGAATAGTTTGAGAGGTTTTCCCATGCATCCGGATAATCCCATGATGACTGTTAAGTGTCTGCTTATGTCTGAATTCTAGAATGTTCAACACTGCTCTGTATCCATAAGGAAGCGGGTGACTAACCAATGTCTTCCACGTATTTCTCATAAAGGACATCAAGTGTGTTACTGCCAATAAGCACAGGAGACTGAGATGTCCTGACATCAGGCACCACCAAAGCAAGAGTATGTACATCAACTGATGTACCAAGGAACTCAGGTGGAAAAGTGACATCAAGCTCAATGTAGCCCATATAGGGCACAGCTTGACCATTAGCCCCCTCCACTTCCAGGATATCCATTAAAGGTTTGATTTCTTGATCAGATAGATGACTAGTGTAAAAAGAATGTGGGACTGTAGTCACATGTGAACCCGTATCCAATAAACAATTGAATAATGTTCCTTTCGTGTTCACTTGTGCTGTGCTTTTGGTGCCAATGAGTCCTTTCTGTAACTTGCACAGATATGAAGTGGACTGTGATGGAGGCCATAAACTAAGTCTCATAATTAGTGTTCACTCACAATGTCAATAGTCTGAGTACACATTCAGAGTGAAAGTGAAGGTTTAAGTTTGAGCACAGACCACATATACAGCTGTTATCACAATACATGCACAAAGTAATCACAGACAGCTGCTCTTTAAAATATAACAGTTTATTACGTTCTAATACTAATGATCTAGTCAACTCATATCTAAACTAACAACTATACATTCATGAGCACGCTATCTAAAATTAACAGACGATTGAAAAGGGGGGGGGGGAGTGTGTGTGTACGTAGGGGGAGGAGCGAGGGAACAGCTCAGCGACGTATGACGTAGTTGGGACGTGGTGATGTCTCTCATGCGCGAGACTCGAAATGGCGGATAGCCAACAGTAGACCCGGCGTCTATACGTTGCGGTAGCCGTTTAGCTCGTAGCTACATTAGCTCAAAGCTATGTGTGTGTGTGTGTGTGTGTGTGGATTAGTAAAAGAGAAGGGAAAGGAACAAAATGAAATAAAACACGAGATTAAGATCCTTTGCGCCGCGCGGGAGTACGGAAGATTGCTCTCTCAGCCAGGGGAGCAAGAACCGCGACTCTTTGTCTCAGCCAGCGGTTTTGACCTCCTGAACTGATAAGCAACTTCGACCTCACTGCGGCTGTCTCGACACGAATCACAGTAGCATAGAATACACGGTAACTTCTACACAACACTAGCAATTTCAGGGATCGCCTGTGTCGGTGATCATAAAGCATATACCACGTTATAAAAATGAACAGTACTTTAAGCACACAAACAAGATAAAATAAACACAAATGAACTCTCTCTAACTCTGCCCAGAATCTATTTTGCCTTACGGTACGATGCAATCGTGGTGATTGAGGGGGGTTCTTCTGAGCTTCGGTGGGCTCAGGCAGCGCGGCTGCGGGCCGCGGGAGGTATCCTCTCGGTAGGAGAGAATCGCTTCGTCTGGATAAGGGACGTTCGCGTCCTTATGACCGGAGCAAAGGAGGCGCTTGGTGGAGAGTGGAAGTTCTCTCTCTCTCTGAAGAAGTCTTGCTTCTTCACTTCTGTGTCTTGGCCCTCGGCCACTTAGATTGCAGCAGTGCTTTCAGGTAACTTCAGGAACGCATATTTCTTCAAAATGTTTTCCACTATCCTTAGCTAGTTGTTTTAACTCATTAGGGTAGTTTGTTGTACAGCTACCACCGATTGCATTTACGCAAAAAAATAATGCCTGGCACATCTTGTGAAGGATGTGTGTACGGTAACAGCGGCCCTAAAGCTACTAAAGTAGAACTAGTTGAAAATTCAACGATCAGGTTTTTGTGATATGTACTGCTGGAATCATCAATTGGAATAATTTTCTTAATAGACCCATATCGTTTTAGACGCTCAATTTCCCCATATGTTACTGTATTGGTAACACCACCAATAATAAGTTACATCCACCCCTGACTGCTGAATGTAATCCATCTTGGTAACCAGTACTCACTTAGCACAAACTTTTCAAGACCACAATACAATGGTTCCACACATATTGGGCTCCTGGTTAGCTCCCCACTTTTGTAACATGTGAGATCTTTTAAAGTAAAAAGGAATTTAAGGACCAGTTGTAATGTTTTTAGATTCTAGGCTCATCTACAGAGCCCAATTTTCATAAGGGAACCACCAAGAGTCACAGGTAAGTTTAACCAAGCATTGTATTGTGATTATTTTCCAAACAAAAATTTCATTACATACAAAAATGAATAAAGTTCATAAGTTTCAGTTCCGTTCATTCCTCATGAAGTTCACTGGGTCTCAGTTCGGTTTATTCCTCATAAAGTTCATAGGTTCAGTTCATTCCTCATAAAGTTCACTGGGTCTCAGTTCAATTTATTCCTCATAAAGTTCATTGGGTCTCAGTTCAGTTCGATCCTACCACAGCTCCTGTGGAAAGGAAGGGGAATTGGGGTCCAAGGAAAACTCCATCTTGTAGCTCGCCATCCAAACTTTTACAGGTACTCCGGATGATCCGGAACACTCATTCACAAAAAAACGTTGACTGCAGAATTAGTGCGAGAAACCATGCGGTCTAGTTACGACGCAGAACGTTGTCGCTGCTTTTCAGTTGCTGTCCGGCAGAACCAAATGTAAACAGGAAATGAGCTGTCTACCCCGGATGTTTGTATCTGGATCGGAGGGTTACATAGGGGAAACACTGCTCTGGGTTCTTCCTCCTTCAGACCGCATTGCATTCTGTATGATGATTGAACCTTCTCTGCGCAGAGAATAAATATTTTAAAGACAAACTTCTTTTCTCAATGTTTCTTAATTTCAGTATCATAGGACTCACTGGCTACTATTAAATCGTTTTTTCCACCACACTAGGTGACGGGTGCGGCAAAGGAAAAGCTGGTGACGCAAACAGGAAGTCCTCTGTAGGGTAGGCCGTCTCATTTCGGAGACCGCTCGGTCCAGCCTTCGCGGTCCTCAAAGGACGCGACTGTGAAGGCTGGGTCCTCCGAAGGATGCAGCCCCTGAATTGAGACACACCTAGTGTTTGTAGGTTACAGTAATGCTAACGAGAAGAAAAGGCAAACGCATAATTGTTCCTTTGTGTTTTGTACACAGCTCTTACGTTGTTTGTGGGATTTAGAAATAAATGTTGCAATCATCAGTCAAGTGTCAGAGGGATATGCTACATATGGTATGGAACTAAAAGTAACAGTATTAATGTTTAAAGGTGCTAAGTTTTAAATTCAGAGCATATCTATTGCCTCCAGTCGGCTCTCAACATGGCAATGTCTGAGCCTGAAGCTAGCAGCTAACAGTGCGAACACTCTAAAAAACAGCAACAGTGCTGACAGAGCTAATAGTGTTTACCTGAGGGGGAACCTTAGGGTGGGTGGTTATGCATTAGAACAGAGGTAGCCAACACGGTGCCCGTGGGCACCTGGTCGCTCGCATGGACTATGTGAGTCAAGGTATGTTCTAAAAATAGCACTAGTCACCATGGAGCTCCGTCTAAAAATTGTACTTGTACAATCATTGTCAATAATAATAATTAACATTGACATGTGATCAGACAGTCTCTTCACATATATTTTTATTATTAAGGTGATCTGTGCAACTTTGTTATTCAGGAAGTTTGTATCAAACAAGTAGCCCTTCATACTACTCAGTACCCTTGAAGTAGCTCTCAGTTTCAAAAAGGTTGGTGACCCCTGCATTAGAAGCATACAGTCTTTTAAAAATGAACTTTTGTTTTCACAGTAAACAAGTTAGGTTAAGGGAAGAAAAGTACTTGAAGGGCTTGTATGTCTACATATTTTTACAGTTGGTTTGGAATAGTGTTAAGAAACTAACAAATACACCAACTTTTGTATTAAATATGTGTTGATGTTGACTCTCTTTGAAAACCTCCCAATCAATATGTCAGGCTCTATTGATTAAACTGACTGGTAGAAGTGTCCCTCATGCCACCGACCATGAATCTCGACATGGCTGATTAATTAGTGAGCCACAACTGCTGCCGCTACAAAAAGAGAAAATGGAGTGAGAAAAAAATGCTCTTTCAAGTTTTTGGAGTCAGCAGTTGCTGATAAATAATTCATTGATGGGGGAGAAATGGGAAGAGGGGGAAGATAATGTTCGTGTTGATTACTTACCTTCTGACTACACGGGCACACAACTAAGCAGTTTGGATTTCGGTGGGGTTTGGCTGTGATTGTGACGCATTTACTTCAAGTGTGATTCTTCAAGACCGAATATTTTGCAGAGCTTGCATGAAATCAAAGCAAGCAGAATTTAACAGGCTCATGGGATGAATGATGTTCATTGAGGAACTGCTAACCTTTTCTGTCCTGCTTCAACACCCTAAAAAAAACACATCACTGTGTCTCTTTCTAGACACCACATCTCACACAGAATTACAAATACAGGTCAGCATATTGATTTTTATGTAGCTGGACTGTAAAAGAATATATATTTCATAATACTTAAATAATTGAGTTTCAAGGTTGTAGAAAACTGTTTAAGCTGCACATGTTAATACGTTTTTATATCCTTGCATCCCTGTACAGTAAACGTGTTTTTGCTCATTGTTTTGGAGTCATGGAGAATTTACTCTTTTGGTTGACTTGCATGAGCTTTGGATTCTGTAACAGCAGCAGTTGTGGTGTAAAAAAATCTTTTTAATCTCCCTGTGAGAAATAATCGCGACGGAAACTTCATTAAATATGTTTTTATATTTTAAGAACAGACACTTCAATAATAATTCAACTGAATGGATAGAGCTCTTTCCCCACGGATGGTTCGGAGGTCTAACAATGAATAGACAAAACAGAGTATATATGCGTGTTCTCGTCTCCTCTCCCTTCACCCTCCCCCTTGCAGATGTCGGCCGCTGCACCCACCAAGGCCAGGTTCCCGGCCTTTTCGTGGGAAGAGGGTTAGTTCTTAAATTCACAGCGTTTACTGTTTCAAGTTGTGAAAGCAGACACATAGCGCTTTTAGCAGGTTTATGCGATACAAGTTATAACTAAAAGAACCATATGATACATTTCCACAACAGTTTTCAGTGAAAAAGCTCTGATAAAACCATTGTACATATACAGTATATCATTTATGCTCCTATGTAAATTAATCCAGCTGTCTACAAAGGCAGTGGAACAGCTCCGGTTTCAATCACGCTAATCACCCATAACATGCAACCTGCAGCGTATAGTTGTCCCTCTAGGTTTTCGGCAACAAAACTACTTAGTTGGGTTTAGGAATACATTTTGAGATAGTTAGTTAGGTTTCGGAAAATATTGTCATTTGGGTTCAAATAACTACAAAAGTGGCGTTACTGAATCACGCAAGTCATGTGACAAATAAATCAACATTTGCTTCTTGTTTCACATGAGCGGTCTCTTGGCTGAAAGAACCCAGTTTGTTGGACCCATCCATTGCCCCTCCCACCCGCACTGTTAGTGCTTTTTCACTTTTATACTTCTTTGGATAACATCGTGGCATATCTACTAATTACGACGCATGCTTTTTCTTAGGTATAGCGACAAATGCTGGATGAGACCAGCCTGGGAGTTTGCATGTTCTCAGTTTTTCTGGCTTCCTCAAGCTTAGTCTTAATTGCCCTTGTGCGTGAAAGTGAGTAAATGGTTGTCCGTTTCTGTGTCAGCCGTATGATAACCTAGCGACTTGTCCAGAGTGAACCCTGTCTTCGCCCAATGTCAGCTGGGATCGGCTCCAGCCACCTTGAACAGGACTATACAGCAGTGGCGGGCCGTGCATTTTATACCTGGGCCTTCACTGCTGTCCTGCAGCTGAAACACAGCTACGGTCATTATTTGTTTCGTGTAAAAATGAAGCCAACACCTATCTGCAGAGAATACGCCGGGAGTGCGTCTCCTCTCTGCTCCGACTGCAGCTGGGACTGCTGCGCGAGTTACCACCTGTGAGTGCTTTGGGGCGGCAGAGGGGCAGCACCCGCTGCTCGTTCACGACAGTAACTGTAGAACGGTAGTCCTATAACGTCACAAAAGTCTCCAATAACACCAGAACAAGTCGCTAGATGTGTCACTAGTAGTGTTTGACAAAAAAAGTCGCCAGGTTGCCAACACTGGCACAGGCTAAATATGTCTCTAGAGCAACACTGGACATAATAATGGTTCCTATCATATATAAAACCAAACAAAAATCCATCTTCATAAAAACAAGTTGTACAAATAATAATATATAAAACAAGCATCTTAAAGCTACTGCAGATATAAAAACAAACGCATTTAACTTACCAGAGCTGCTGTTCACTATTTAGCTGCTGTTCCTCCTTTCTTTGTTAACAAAGAGTTTAATCTCACGGTTCAGTACATCCGTGTGTTTAAGTTCCAGTAAGAAGTCCTTCTCGATTCATGGACGCCAGTGAAGACAGTCGAGCCTCCCCAGTTGTATTTCTTGAATACGTTTTAATACGTTTGAGGCTGAAAATGTCCGCTCGACAGAGGCAGCAGATATTGGGATTGTCACCGCCCATCATGTCAGGCTACCCCACTGACCAATCACGTAGTTGTAGGCCAGCTAGAAGGCTCTAGCACGTCAAAGAATACGCCCAACATGTCAAACTAAAGATCTGATTGGTTGAACAATATGACAATCAACAATATCGTCCCCATTCACTTAAAGTGCAAAGGGATTCACTTGTGAGTCTGCAGGCCTCGGGCCTCTCTTCTTACCTAGAGACAGAGGTGAAATCTGATTGGATAAAAGCTCCACTTAAAACAAGCTGCACTAGAAGCAGAGCAACTGAGGAAGACAGTAGCTGTGCAATGAGAAAATAAGATAATGGGAAAATATTTGTATAAATTATAATACATGTAGTGTATTTAAGAAAAAATATTAAATTATAAAATAGCTATAACATTGTGATTCTGTTTAGGCCAGCAGAGAAGGCCTTGCAGGCCCTGACGGCCCAACACTGCTATACAGATAGTGGATTGATGAATGGGGGTTAAGCGGAGTTGGCACTATCAAGATGGCAATGGCCAGAGCCACCCACATTAACCTTCATTACGGTTCTTCATAAACCTATTGGTGACATCACTAGCGTTCATATTTTATAGTGTATGGTTGGAAAATATGAAATATACATTTCCAGAAACTAAATGGCTCCTCTAATTCTTTTCAGGATTCAGATATGGTAAGATTTACACAAAAAGTCATGATAACTTCTGTCATACAATGCCTATAAAAAGTATTCACCCCCCTTGGATTTTTCACCCTTTTGTTGCTTTTATACATGAAATCATGGTCAATATAATTTGGCTTTTTTGACAAGAATTTGCAAAAAAAAAACACTCTTTAATATCAAAGTGAAAACAGATTTTTACAAAATAATGTAAATTAATTAAAAATATACAAGATAAAGTAAAGATTACATAAATATTCACCCCCTTCAGGTCAGTATTTAGTAAACGCACCTTTGGCTGCAATCACAGCACTGAGTGTGTGTGTGGATGTGTCTCACTCAGGCTGGCACATCTGGACACTAATATTTTTCTCCATTCTTCTTCAAAACAGCTCAAGCTCTGTCGGGTTGCTCAGGGATCGGGCGTGAACAGCTCTTTTCAAGTCCAGCCACAAATTCACGATTGGATTGAGGTCTGGGCTTTGACTTGGCCACTCCAGAACATTCACCTTGTTGTCTTTGAACCATTTCTGTGTAGCTTTTGCTGTATGCTTGGGTTCGTTGTCTTGCTGGAGAATAAATCTTCTCCCAAGTCGTAGTTCTCTTGCAGACTGATTCAGATTATCGTCCAGGATTTGGGGACATTTTTCTGCATTCATGTTCCCCTCTACCTTTACAAGCCTTCAAGGGCCTGCTGCTGAGAAGCATCCCCAGAGCATGATGCTGCCACCACCATGCTTCACGGTGGAGATGGTGTGTTTGTGGTGATGTACAGTGTTTGGTGTTCACCAAACATAACGTCTAGTCTGATGGCCTAAATGCTCAATTTTTGTGTCATCAGACCAAAGAACCTTATTCCAATTGACATTGGAGACTCCCACATGCCTTTGGGCAAATTTTTTCGAGAGTGGCTTTCTCTTTGCCACTCTCCCATACAGCTTCAACTGGTGAAGAACCCGGGCAACAGTTGCTGTATGTACAGTCTCTCCCATCTGAGTCACTGAAGCTTTGAACTCCTTCAGAGTGGTCCTAGGTGTCTTGGTGGCCTCCCTCATCAGTCCTCTTCTTGACCGGTCACTCAGTTTGTGAGGATGGCCAGCTCTAGGAGATTTAAACAAGTGCCATACTCCTTCCATTTCTTAATGATGGACTGAACTGAACTCTGTGGGATGTCCAGTGAGTTGGAA
>NW_022280268.1:60507-64354 GCF_004355925.1 Anarrhichthys ocellatus
TTCCAACTCACTGGACATCCCACAGAGTTCAGTTCAGTCCATCATTATTATCATATTCACTCATGTCGGGTGTCAAAGGAACACGGTTGTACTTGGGAAATGTTAATGCTTAAGAAAGAGCATGGCAGAATGAGAGGGAGGGAGACAGGAGAGGAAAATATCATCCAGACTTTTAGCAAACAAGAAAAGAAAAGCAAAGGAAAAGCAACAACAATGTAAACCAGAGCTCATGTTGCTTTACAGCCAATGCAAAGTCAGATTATGTGGCTGGTGATAATCAAAGAGATCATACACGGTAGACAAACAGGTGTTGTTCTGGGTCAATTCTAGTCATCCCGTCAAACACTATTAAGCTTGGTACTTTCGCATTTTGTAGGCGGTTATTATGATAACCACAAAGAAACTACCATCTGTGTTTCCAGGTGACGGCTGGCATGCAGGGTTTAAAGCCGCACTAATCCATATTCTTTCATTAACAATGAATCAAATGACTACATGTGATGGGAAAGGTGTCGCTCTCACAGATAATTATCACCCAACTCTGCGGTTCCCTCAGCTCTACAGGGCTCTGATTACGGACAGGTTACAGTCACATGCTGTTAGTCTGCTGTTATGCAAGCCAAGGTTTTCACTAATAGATTGTATATTTCATTATTTTGAAGCAATTTTGAGTTTAAAAACACTATATAGATTACACTTTATTATTATATTGACATCCTGTTTGATTCTGCAATTTGAACTTATCTAATTCTAAATTCATTCATACAGCCCAACAATATTGCTATTAAATTAAATTGGCTATTTATGATATTGTATAACACTACAACACCAAAATTAACATAATTTCAGTTGTTATAGTTCATGATGTCATCACCCTAAAATGGGGGGGGGGTTCCTACCTTAATATTATGAGTGACAGGATTCCCCTTGACCAGAGGATGGCATTTCTTTTTTCACTATACATAGTGGTTTATAAGCTGTATAGCAAATATGGAAAAAGTCCTCGTACACACAGGTAGCGGAGATATAGCTTAAAAAAGCATAAATACACAGATACACATTCTCCCAACAACATTTTTTCCCAGTTCCAGGGTGGAGGATTGCCTGATTAAATCTCTGGAACAAACTTACTGAAGGCCAAAATATCAGCACGTCCAAAGCAAAGTTTTGCCAGTTTCAAACGCTGGTAGCATAACTAAATATGACTATCTCATATTTCTGCTCATGTTTTCAGGGAAGTGAATTCTGCTTCTGCAGTTGCTTCCCTTCCTGTTGAATCAGCCATCGGAAATTCGGCCATTCTCCTATTGTAACCCACATGCGCATCCCCTGCTTTACCACCGTAAAGTCATCCTGGTCCAATGACAATACTGTCAAATGAGAGAAGCAACACCTCTACCAAGCCTTTTACTTTAAGTGCCATCCATGATCTTGAAAAAATGTCCTTCCTGAGACATTTCAAACGAGCTGTGTCTACATAGTTAAATGAGGAAGTCTTCACATTCTTCAAGTTTCTTTGTTTTAAGGTTGCTACATTCACTCCTATGAGCAGCTCTGGAATCAATGCAACCTCCAGCTCACTCAGGTCATGCACCAGGTGAGCAATGGTGCAGGGCAACAGTTACAATGTTAATCACAAATAATTGTACCTCTGGAGATGCATGTGGAGCCAAATGTTTGGCCCTGGATCTGGCTGCTCAATCCGTGGACTCAGAGGGGTGATTAGAACCCAACAAGACCACCGTCCACTTGACACCACACAGCTCCCAGCTCATATCACCACTACAGACACACACACACTCTTTGGCCCAGCTCCATTCCGGCCACTTCACAACCCACTCCATGACCGACTGAACACCGTTTGTAGTCACACTCACCAACTTTTCTATAAACCAATAGAAAAGCTGACCCCAGGACACAGTTTGAATTGTAGACCCCTAATTTGCACAATGAAGGATTGTATAATGAAAATAATACAGAAATAAAATAACTTAGGGAAATAAACAGGGGGAGCATGCAAATAAATGTGTCGATACATTTACAACTACATAAATAAGTTCAAAAAAGAATAAACATTTTTACATGTAAAAGTTAATAAAAATGTAGCAATAAATAGAAGAATGGATAAAAGGGGAATTAATGCAAAGGTATATACATAAAGAAGCTAGTTAAAATATAAATTTATGTCACAGTTTATCAATTAATTAATGCCTACATTTATTTTCACTACGTTTAGTAAATTTAACGGCCTATTTATTTATATATTTTTGATTGTAGCAGGTTCTTTCCATATATATGACCAATTGAATTTGTAAACGTCTGTATTGTAATATTTAATGTTGATTACATTTTAGCTATAGGTACTCGCACGGTACTACATTTCTACGGGCGTAATCCGTGAGAAACACGTCGCATGTGCTCAGTAAGGGCAGACTTGATGTTGATGGGGTTTTTTACACACTCCCCGATATACCCTCCATGCAAATGCACAAATGTAGTGGAGGTGGGTAGGCAGAGGATTTAAAACTTGGGCCACAGTTTTACAATGTGTCCGTACCCTGTACTGTGTACAACTTTCCCCTACTCCTTCCCTAACTCACTCTAACCAGAAACTAAGCTCAGAGAACAATGTACTATTTTCAGTGTACCCTTAAATGTATTTTTTATTGTCCAAGTCCAATATTGATATACTGCTACGACTTCAATTTCCTTAATTTACAAGAATTTGAATAACTCCTTTCGATGGCATATGCACATATGATTGTGTGTTGTATGCGACCAGCGTGAAGAAGAATTAAAGTATTGAACAAGAACAAGAAAATGCATTTCCTGCTGAAAATGCGTTGGAATGCTGAAATGAATTGTAAAGAAATTGCTGAAAATTAAGAAATGAGAGACTACCCGTCTGAAAAATGTTGAAGCCCGAAAGCATTTAAACTGCACTGCTGAAAACCCTGTTAGTTGAAATGTCTCACTATGGTGTCTGTAGCTGAAAGTATGAGAAGGCTTTGAAAGTTGAAGAAGTTTAACAGGATTTGAAGATTTTCTCCATAGAGATCCCATTCAAAAGAAAATTGCAAATAGCTTAATATTTCAAAGATTACAAATATGAAAAGTCATTTCACCCTCTCCTGAAAGAGCTGAACATTTTGATATTCGAATGGTTTCTGTGGCTTAAAAAATATCAGCAGTAGTGATATTTGTAATGGTAGTACTAGAAGTTGTCGTTGTAGTAGAAGTATTAGTATTTAGAAGAAGTAGTAGAAGTAGTAGTATCAGTAGTAGTAGTAATAGCTGTAGTAGTGGTCGTAGTATTTAATATAACAGTAGTAGTAGTAGTACTAGTAGCAGTCGTACTAATAGCTGTAGTAATATTAGTACTGGTAGTAGCATGAATAGCAGTTCTAGTATAAGTAATAGTAATAGTAGTAGTGGTAGTAACAGCAGTAGTGGTAGTAATAATATTGATGGTAGCAGTAATAGCAGTAGCAGTAGTAGTAATAGTAGCAACAGCAAAAGTTGTAGTATAAGTGGTAGTAGTAGCAGCAGTATTAGTAATACTAGAAATATTAGCAGCAGTAGTAGTAATTGTCGCAGTATTAGTAAGAGCATTCATTATTTCAACAAAAGCCTAATTTTGAGCTTAATGTTTAAATACAGTTAATCCATGAGGCTTTTATTTTGAAAGGGTGGGGCTGGGTGGGGGAGAGAGGAGGAGACAGAATCATAAAGTATGAAACACACAAACAGAGGTTATTAAATGACAGGCTTCATCACAAGCATTCCAGTTAGAATTCACTCTGTGGGGCTTTTATTTTGAAATGGGGTGTGGGGGGGGTGGACTTAT
>NW_022280268.1:64364-125177 GCF_004355925.1 Anarrhichthys ocellatus
GAGAGAGAGAGAGAGAGAGAGAGAGAGAGAGAGAGAGAGAGAGAGGAGTGCATGTGTGTCTGTGAGTCTGTGTTTATCAACATCACTAATTAGCTTAATCAGAAACACCTGTGTCCTTGCAGCCTTTTCATGGAGATTAAACAGGGAAACACCTCTCAAACAAATCCTCAAAACTCCCATAACCGTAGCTGCTATTGCTCCGATATTAATAAATGAGAGGAAGGATGAGTTGAAGAACAGATCCTGTAAAAATTGTGTCTGTAGTGTAAAAAATGTGGCTTAACTGGTGATCTAGAAATGGGGTTCCGTGGAAGATGTTTTTGAAGTAAAATTTAACATTGGTCTCTATGGAGCAGAAAGTTGGTTTTCCTCTCAATTACAGGCTTCTGTGTCAAATGTGTAAATCTGTGGGTGTACACTCTAAGCTGCGCAATACACACCCATTATAAAGTCAGAAAAGGACTGAAAAAATCATAAAAGTTAAATTGCTGCAGTTCAAAAAGTTTAAAAGATATCAAAAAGCTGAATCATTCTGCAATAGATCAGGGTTTTCTCAACATTTGAAAGTTGAAATGGTGTCTGTAGCTGAAAGTATGAGGAAGTAGAAGGATTTGAAAGTTGAAGAGGATTTGAACATGTTCTCCATAGAAACCCATTAAAAAAAAATGTGCAAAAAGCTTAATAATTCAAAAAGTTTAAAGATTAGAAATATGAAAAGTCATAGCACACGTGTCCTTAATGAGCTGAACATTTTGATATTGGAACGGTTTCTGTAGCTTAAAAAATGTGGAAGGAGATAAGTAGCAGCATTCCAACAATAAAATCCTTAAGCCAACAGAGTGGTCTCTGGAGCAATAATGTTCATTCCATCAAATATTATGGAGCTGTTTAACAAAGCAAACATACTGATAATCAAACTAATACTGTGGGAGCATACAGAAAATGTGCCCAGTAAGTTTCATGGCAGTTTTACTGTTAGATTTTGGTTCTTGTGTACAAGCGGAAATGTTGGCCTGACTGATGGTTGTGCTGGAGGAAAGGCCAGGGGGTCACCGAAAAGGGCTCATTCTAAGCTGAATTCACAAAATGTAGAGATTGATATATTTGAGTATTGCGATATGTTGGTGATACTGTATCAATTTCATGCATTTGGTGATTTTCCATACATCGCCCAGTGAGAATCACTTTGCTTACAGTATCGCAATATAATAAATTGTAACCCCTGTACTATTGTTGACGGCTGCGCCGGTCAGGATATGAAAACACTGACAACCCAAACACAGTCAGCCCCAACCTCTGCTGCTCCTCCACCGCAGAGCACGCGCTGAAAGCAGGAAACGCTGACTACCCATATATGGTGAGCCCCCACCTTTCTGCTCTCATACTCAGCAGAGCGCGTCCCTGCTTCCGCGGCCACGCGCTAGAGGCAGGCGCCTCCTACTTCCGCTTTCAGCGGAGGACAGGATATAAGCAGTGACATTTCGGTTCAACTTTTGCTCTCTTGCATAAGCTTTGGACTCCACACTGCAATAGGGTTTCCCATTGCAGTGTGTTTCACCCCTCTATACACTTCTCTAGAGGTTTACCTCCGGTAGGAGTCTAAACTATCCATTTATTTCACACAACATTGTGTCGCCGGTTTCGCCGATTGTAATGTGATTTATTAATCTTTGTACCATAACCTGTATCTTACTTTCATAAAATAAAACCAACAACCTCTGTAATACGAGATTGGAAATCCACATTAGAGGGGAGTCCTGTTTTAAAAGTACTTTTAAGTGCTTGGTCCACGGCATAACACGGCGCAGAACGCTCCGGGTGGCCCTACTCACTGACGTCCCTGCAGAGAGTGACTCGGAGACTTCAGACTAAAAGACATAACAAGTAAGTGATCACAACCAGGTTGCTATTTGCGTATGGTAGATCCACCAGTCTTGTATACAATAACTATGGTAACGAGATAAGCCCCATTAAATGATTTGGCATATCTTATCCCATAGTGAAAGGACTTCATAAAGCTTAACCTGTCATCCCACTGCTTCACATAACGTAGCACATAACGGAGATACATAGGATTCTAACGCGGGTTATTCAGGGTTACGTTTTATGCAGAAATCTATCTGTCGTAAAGTAATCTTGAAGCTGGAGCTTCCCCAGGCAGTATAGAATGCAAGTAAAAAATATACTTTCAAACACTAGACTGTACGTGTCAGGATCCCTGTCAGACCAGACACCTCCCATGGCCACACAGCTGCAGCCACTCCAGCCAATTACCTCCTGCAGGCTGACACACCAGACTCAGGTCCCACTAATGCTCCCCCTGGCACTATATAAACTCTGGTCCTGCAGTCTGGGGTTGTCAGGTCGTACCGTCTTTCACCCGCTTCAACCCCGTTGCAGCTTCTGCCTCAAGCGCCTGCCTCCGGTGTCTGTCGGTCCGGGAATCCCCCGTGCCCTCCTTTGTGTTAACGGACTACTCACCGCCGCTCTGCCCTCCGTGGTGTTAACGGACTACACACCGCTGCTCTGCCCTCCGTGGTGTTAACGGACTACACACCGCTGCTCTGCCCTCCGTGGTGTTAACGGACTACACACCGCTGCTCTGCCCTCCGTGGTGTTAACAGACTACACACCGCCGTTCTGCCCTCCGTGGTGTTAACGGACTACACACGTCGTCAAGCCGCCAGCTCTCCGGTGTTGAGCCACGGGACTCACACCGTCGATCTGCCTACTCTCTGGTGTCGGACCACGGGCTCCACACCTTCCTGTCTTCCTTACTCTGGCTAAATAAAGTCTGTTTCACCGTACTCTGTCTCCTGTGGTCTTGCTATTGGGTCCTAACGTGAACTCCCGTGACAGTACGACCATTAAGCCGACCCAGGGAGCTAGTGGCTGGTAAAACAGCATAGACAGGTCGCATCCCGCTACACTATGATGCGTATCATATCGCCAGATTCTTAACAAAACACTGCTCTATTTTTGAGTGGTGGTAGACTTTAAGGAGCAACTTGCAGCCTGTTATGGCTGCAAAGTAAAACTGTCACAAATTCAAAAAATGCATTAGATCCCTGACACATACCAACTCCATGACCACTGCCACTCCCACCCCCTCATAGCTGTGTAACACATTTTAACATCTTTTCCAGGCGAACATGACATAGCTTTGTATTCCAGGTTAGGTCATAGAGCAGTGATAAACCATCTAAAATGTTTATCCGTAAGATATTTCATGGAGACGTTTTTCTCTGGACAGATAAATAAACAGACATCAGAAATACAAGTTGTTTGCGGGGTACGGAGCCTCTTATAGACAAATCCATCAGCTGATCGATGTGATGCGCTCCCGAGCTGCCGTCATTACTGCAGTGGCAGAGTGGAACTGAACACATTTACATTGACTGTGAAAACAGATGATATAGCACAGGTCTGAAAATGGTTATTAGACAAGCTTTTTTTTTTGGGGGGGGGAACTTTAATTTACCACTTTTGTCCGGCTGCCACAGTCTGGATGTGAAAGCGCTGTAAGGAGGAGCTCCTTAAACTGGAGGATTTAATATAGTTAATAAAGTTAAATTGATTTTAAGGAGTTGAGGATTATGGCTTTCTTTCTATTTTTTTACCAAACTTGAAGTTTACTATTGGAACCTTTATTAACAGCATATCTGCATATGATGCTAAAATGCACAACATAGATTAGTTATTTTGCAGAAAGTTTACTATGGATGAATAGCATCAAATAAAGGAAGAGTTCCCTCTCAGGGAATCCTATAGCAGGCCCTTCACTTTAGTAATTCTCGTTTTCTTTGTTCACAGAAGGCCATTTGGAAAGTAGATTGTGAGTGGATTGCATAGTATCGATTTTGGATGTAATTGTGTGATGTACTTTATATACACACACACACACACACACCAGCGTCGGAAATACGAGGGCAAAGGGCAAAACTGCCCCTAAGAAATATAATTTTGCCCCTGATATCACTAGGACAAAAATAATTTCCTCTAATAATAGTGATAATTTAATGAACTTGTCAAAAACATTGTGGCCTATATGACCCGGTCCAGTTGCCATAGAATGTTTTTGATTTTCGCCTTGACTGATGTTGCGTGTGCGTGAAGAACCGAACGTTCTAAACAAATAAATAAATGGAGCGCTTCTTAATCAGACCTGTGACTGCGAGACTGTGGTCAACTCAGCAGACACTTACATGTTAGTGCACCTATATGCTGAAATTCACGGTAAACGCATTCAAACGGCACAGATCGGGAGCGAGCGAAGGACTTTGAAAGTTAGCGGAAAGATTAACGTGAGACAACATCCGGTTTCTTCAGACGAACATCCGGTTTTCAGAATAAGATGCCAACAAGTATACATATTGCATAATGGAAATTAGATTAAATGAATTATATTCACATTAAGTATAAAACATGCTACCTGCATCTCGTGAGTTAAAGGGAAAATACACCTAAATTGTGCATAAAGTGTCTATTCTTTGATTTGAGGGTTGCTGGAAATGAATAATACCTTACTGACAGTCAATTAAGATATTTTACTCAGTAAAAACTCTGAACTGAATTTGTACCTTCAAATGGCACATTTTTAAAATTTTTAAGGTGCTATAAAAATGTTTTTCTCAAAAATTCCACACAATGACTGATGTATAAGTAATCAAGACATCGTTGACTTAATAATTGTTTAAATAATGTAATATCAAATAATCACAAAGAAATACAAATATGATTTGTTTTTTGTTCAAAAAATCTAAGAAAACACTTTGAATCTGTAGACTACTGCCTAATAGTCTTATTATTGCCATTTGATAACAATTGCTCATATACTGTAAGCCTAAATAAGTATATTTATTATTTTGAACAAAGGTTAAATGTTATTTCACAAGTTTCAAAAAGTGCCCCCAATTTGTTTTGTTAATGCTGCTCCTGGATTTCAGTCAGTGGGGGCAAAAATTGCCCCCTAAAAAATATGTAAATTTCCTACCCTGACACACACACACACACACACACACACACACGTGGGAAATTCAATCGGGTCCTATCAAAGTAGAAGAAGTGGTCCTGCCTTTTTAAGACACATTATCAAGATGGACCCACATTGCGTATGAGAACCATATTTTGTCTTCTGCTGTTCTTCAGGACATACTTCTCCTGCAATCTTTAAACGGGACGAGTGCAGACCTGGATCCTACCAATCTTTAAACGGGACGAGTGCAGACCTGGATCCTACCAATCTTTAAACGGGACGAGTGCAGACCTGGATCCTACCAATCTTTAAACGGGACGAGTGCAGACCTGGATCCCACCAATCTTCAAATGGAATGAGTGCATTGAAGCGTTTCAGAAGTGTCTTACAGTTCTACTCTGCTCATCTCTCAAATTGGAGAGGAAAAGTGAGCGTTCTACTGCTCCTTCCCTGGATGTGTAATATAGATATGAAATAATTATCACGATGAGAACTAGGAAAACACAGCCACAAATCTTTTAATCGATGTTGTTCATAACGGGATATGAAGGGGGTTACATTTAACCAAATCAACTAAATCTGCAAATCAGCCAAATCGGACAGGCAAAACGCTGGTGCCATGTTATTGTTCAAACGGCCCATTTTAAAAGGAATGTGGGATCGGGTAGTCCCCAAAGCGCTCCCCATCTGATATGCTAAAGCTGTGCAGAGGACGGAACAAAACCAGGTCACACATATTCCTTTTGATTGGGCCACTGTCTTCTGACTGAGGTGGTTAATTGAGGTATTTTTATTGTGATTGTATTATGATTATTAATGGAATATTAGGGTCCATGTAATTGCACCTATTGTGAACACATAATAAAATCACGCAGTCAACAAAACTAGTGAATATTCTTATTTGCATCTGATCATCACACATTAAATTACATTCCTGATATACAGTGTCCACTTGATATTTGGAGTAAAGGAAGTATTAAAACACAAGTGGACAGCATTCAATACTTAAGTATATCAGGGAGCAAAAAAGAGCTTCTTAGTGCCTGTGTCGACATTGTGCCATTTTCTGAACCCAAGCGTCTTTTTTCAATTGTTCACAATGAGGGGATGCAGCCAGCATTTTGTTGTTTTCTGAGCACTCCTTTTCTGTGCGACCGCTCCAAGTGCTTCCAGTCCAATCCCTGAACTTTACATAAAAGCTGTGGTAACGTCACTGTAGTAAATGGTGGAGAAGCTTGTTTTGGCCTTTCTTACTTTGTGGGAGCAGAACGGCCAGGGCGCACACTGAATATTGCTGGTGAGTGTTGTGCTTTTATTGCCGTATGCCTTGTACCGCCTTGCTCTGACGTTACGGCTGTCAGATTAAGCAGTGACAAGGATTGAAGCGCTACCCAGCTCTCTGTGGACTCTGGCCCTGACTACCAATGTGTGCAGAGTTCTAATGCTCATTAACTTGATGTTGGTGGTATAGTGTTGATGTAATAATATGGATTAATTTCACTCAATCTATTAAATCGATAGATAATTCTATAATATTTCTGTAAACAAATTTGCAAAAATGTATCTATATATCTGTGCACAGATATGTTAAAGCAAAAAACAACTTTGGGATGGACCAAGCATCTGGACCAAGCACTGTCTATTCCATTCTGATTCATGAGCAGCTTTATTATGTACCAGTGAGAAAGAATGGAAGACCTCTGTTATATAGGATTTACATATTGTATAGCTCTGAAATGTAATCCAAGAACCAAACCATAATTTAGGTTATGTTACGTTTAACAGCTCTTGGCCTACAGAGATTTGCATCATTTCACAGCTGCAATGGATCTGAAAAGACAAATCCTGTGTCCTTAATCCTCGTTTTGTGTTGACCTTTTTTTAAGTGAGATATACAGTATGACACATTTTTTTACAGGAGGAGCAGCTTATCTATACGGTCTGAAGCAGCATAACCAGCAGGCTGCCTTAAGCAGCAATCCAGTTGGAGGGGCTTTGCAGAGGATGGATGAATCGGTTTCACACTTCAACTGAAAAAACATAGATGCATCACAGAAAGCAATACACTGCTGAAATGAATTTGTGACAGCCCAAAGCGCGGTATTATCCTCCTCAAAATAGATACAGCACAGATATGACAGCAGGGATCTGCTGGAAATGTTATGATGCAAAAATGCCTGTGTGAACCTGTCACGATTTATGTTTTGATTTAGTTATTCTGTTTTATTGAGATGTTCTGTGTCTTCCACTTTATTTTCTGCCTTTGTCTGACCCCTGTGATGGTCTGCCCTTCCCCTAATTAGACACTGCTGCGTTCAATCACCTGTACCTCCTCAGTCTGCTTCACTTCACTTTCTGCCCCTGTCTGTTCCTCTCGTGATCGTCTGCACCTTCCCTGTGTATTTAAACCCTGTGTGTCCCTTGCCTCAGTGTTCGTTCATCTTTGGTGTAATGTGGTCCGTCTTTCGTCTGCCTGCCATTTCCTCCCGGTACGTTTCGTGTCTGCTCCCCTTTGCCGTGTTCTCTGTTTCTTTGGATGTTTTATTTTCATGGACTTGTGATTCACACGTTTTTGTGTTGAATACTTTTTTGTTACAATTAAACCCACAATTATCCAACCCTCCGTTTCCCGAGTCTCCCTGCATTTGGGTCCAGCCCTTTCTTTTCTGCAAAAACCTTACAGAACCGGTCGTTTTCAGCTACCAGGGAGTCGTTGCTTCTTTGTCCTCCGTTTTAAATAAAGTTCAAACTGCAGGATGTTCTTTAGATGTAAAAAGGCTTTACTGGTTTTATTTGATCAACTTCTCTGGCAAGGCTATTACAGTGGAGTAATCCAAGTTTTTAGACACAAAACAACCCTCAGTCCCATAATTATAATCAGCCATGATCTTTGAATATTCCAAATGAGTTAATTGTATAAAACACACGACGGAACACAAAGTCTGCCAAGATGAGTAAAGTATTCACGCCACATGAATCCAATCCAGCAGATCCCTCTCCGTCTGTAGTTTTCTCTCACTGCTTCAGATAAACAACAAATAACCGTTTGGCTGGTCAGACTCGACTAACCTTTGCCAAGTTTACACTCTCATTCACTGATACCAATACATCAATGTCATGATCTCACTTGGCTGACCACTGTTCTTAGCATGGGCAGAGTTTATAAGCAAAACAAAGGCTGCATTCCACGCTGGCGAGGGCTTCCAAGTAAATTGCCTGAAAACGCCCAATGCAGTTTTACATTTCTACATCTATTCTCAATCATGTCTTCATAACATGATCAGTTCATTTGCACCATGTAAGTAGGTTAGAACTCAGGACTTTGTCACACTTATTGTTTTATAACTTAAAATGATTAAAACAAAAAAATTCAAAGACTTAAATCTGCCGATATGTTCTCAAAGCAGTTGCTAAAGGCAACTCATACAGTTCATACAGATCCTATGAAACCTCAAAATGTTGGTTATAGCTGATTCAATACACTTTTGTAGACTCTTGATTTGGAGGACCTGGGCTTTCAGAGCAGTTGCTCACTTAATAACCAGGAACAGTGGGCAATACAAAATGTCCCTTTGTTTGTAACAGGGTCAGGCCTATGTTAGCTAAGCGAGAGCTGAGGGAACATAGGGTTGAGGGAACAGAGTTGGGGTTTAGTGTGATTTCAAAAGCTAAAGTAGCAATGTATTTATTAATGCACATCATTTGTAAACTATGGTAACACATTATGCACTGAACAGTGTGTGGGCAGTTTCCTTGATCAATAAGACAGTGAAATGCTACAACTGTGGTGTGCTTGTTTTCTACTAATCTATACAAAGATGGACGGCGTGGCAGCGCCCCAAAAATAAAGCCAAAAAATATTGACCGCCCCCTAGTGGCTGCCTGAAGTATAGGTCATAAACCCCTCCTCCTCCATCTTGCCAAAATATAGTCCAAAAAACTTTTCCCAATGTTGGTGTCTGACATTTTAGGTAGTGCTGATCACACTAATGTATGCTTGGTTTGAGTTATTTGATGCTCTAAAAATGGGGGGTGAATTCATGATTGACGGTGATTGGCAGCTGCTCTGAATGAAGTAGTCACATAGGCACCTGCAGACTTGTTTTAAGGAATACCACTCCAGTAAAATTAGCCTAAAACGCCCATCCAAGGCATGCCCAAAGTAAATTGAAAGCTGTTCTTGAACCATTTAAAGTACATGCATGGTTTTGGTCTCGTTTGAAAGGTAACACTCTGAAGTTGTTTACCCAATAGTCAGAATCACTGTAAGTGCTACTGGCATTGAGTAATGGAAGTTTGAACACACTGAAGTAGAAGGTTTTTATTTCCTCCTGAATATTTTTTTGCAAACAGATGACTATAGCTGGGACTTATTAGCTGGAAAATACAGTACAATGGGACCGCAGCATGAAGCCTTACCTAGTCCAAGTTCAAATGTGATAACAATACCACAGAAAATGAATATTTTACATTTTACATTTACCATTAGTTTGTTTCCTGTTTTATTTTGAAATTCCCTTCCCCCTGTGGTTGTTTGAAGGGAAACCACAAAGACAGGAGTCTTTGTGGTTTCCCTCCTTTTTTCTGTTACAACACAGGTGATACAATACAAGTATTAGTCTCATCAGCCTTGCTCTGTTTCCTTGTGTTTCTTCCACCAATCACCTTTCAGGCTGCCCTTGTTTCTGCCCACCTGTGTCTTGTCTGATTACTTTGTATTTATAGTCCTGTCTTTAGTCGCGTGGTTGTTGGTTTGTCTGCTATGTTCCTCTTATTATCCCTTGTGTACATGTCTGATTAACCTGGTCCTGTTTCGTGTCGTTTTGCTTGTTGGATTTTTAGTTACTACTTTTGTACTCACCTGGCAAGTGAGTTTCGTTGTGGACATTTGTTTATTAAAATCACTGTGTGTCATCCTTCTGCTCCCTGTGTCTATCTGCATTTGGGTCCATCCCTAAATCGAGATAGGAAGACCTAAATCAAATATCAAGCCCATTCACCTGTCAGTATTTAGTTTGTTACCTGAATTGTCACTTCAACATATTAGTTTTCAGTATTTGTTAAAATAAAATATTAAAAACCTCAGGTAGGGATGTATATCTATGTCTTGCTCTCAGTTTTGAGTACATTTTGACTGAGACTGTCAGAGGTTATTTCAACTCTTTAGTTATTTTGGAGTGTTTTTTTTAGGTGTTTAGCAGCAGTTCTCTTGTGTCTTCCATTTATCCCTCTTGGTGAGCTGCCACCTGCGACAGCTGTTCCTCTCTGCTGATGCAGTTTGTGTTTCACAAACGTTATCGTTTCTTTCCAGGTTGTTCCCTTTGCTCTTCTCCTGGTTGATGGTCCTGCGGCTCTGACATTGACTGTTGGTGTTTTTGGACGTTTGTCTATTTGAGTCGAAGTGGTGATAATCACACCTGTTTTGTTTTTTTCAGCTGACATGCTGCTAAAAGAATCCCATTTAATTTGTCCGACCTGAGTTGGTGGTTTTTGTCATGGACATATACGTGTTTGACGTCTTCCTGAGTTCTCATGTCAGTGTGTTAAGTACAGAGTGGGAGTCAGGTTTAGGTTAGCCTAGCTTTGCATAAGGCCTGGGGGGAAACAGCTAGCCTGGCTATGTTCAACATTAAAATACACCAAACAACGTCTCTAAATCTCCATAATTAACATGTTGAATCTTGCTTGTTTGTGTGGGGAGTTACATGTTGGAACTATCTTTTGATAGTTATGAGGGAATAGTTTGACAATCAGCTGCCTTGTGTAATATACACTGTAATATTCTGTTTCTACTGACAAGTAAGTGTAAGTAAAATGAATGATACCAGTTTCTCTCATAGGGTGCGGTGTGCGTCCATCTTTATTCTTTACGTATCTTACACTCACTGGCGCACAGCGCCGACGTCATCACAACATGACGGTTACCTGAACCGGAAGTATCCAAGACACTACATCCCCCTTCTTTTGAAACAAAACATGGCTACAGCTACCAATTGAAATAGTAAACATTATGCATTAAAACATTTCAGAAAAACTGCATATAGGCAGCTACGTATACCAAATCTGCAAGAACACTGTTACTGAAGGAAATATGAAAACAATTTTCTCATCAACAGTTCATGTCTAAACGGCATTTCAACTGTTTCAAACTTCAACACTTTATTTTCATGAACATATCCTTCAGTTCTTTTCCTGTTGGGAATCACAAGTCTAATATGTCTCTAGGCTTCACTATGCGGCCTGATCTGGTGGTAGTACAGTCTGGTGGCTGTTTGGGACCTGTATGACCTGCAGGGTCATGCTGTACTGTTTGAGACTCAGTGTCCTCAGGTTCCACCTGGTGGAAGTACCTGGCTTGTACCACTTTCACACATCTGCAGGAGGTGACGCCGGTTACGCCTGAGCATGTGACCTCCATCAGTGCGAATGTTGTAGGACCTCTGGGTACCTGCTGGCTCGACTACTGTTGCGGGTTCCCATGTCCCTGTCGGAAGCTGGAAACGGACCATAGCTCCTTCTGGTAGTGCCGGTAGTGTCCTAGCATTCCTGTCGTAGTATTGTTTTTGTCTCTGTTGGCACAGTTGCCTTTTGCTGTGAACTGCGCTGCGACAGACAAGTTCAGGTTGCAGTTGTTTTTCTGTGATTGGCAGGATTGAGCGCAGACGCCTGCTCATTAGCGGCTGCGCTGGTGACTTCAGTCCATCAACTGGTGTGTTCCTGTATTCCAGTAAACTGAGGTACGGGTCTGTCCGCTGTGCATGTGCTTTGTCCATGAGGGCTTTGACAGTCTGAACAGTCTTTTCAGCCAAACCGTTACTCTGCGGGTACAGCGGGCTGCTCGTGATATGCTCAAAGTCCCATGCGTGAGCAAAACTTCTGAACTCTTGTGAACTGTAACAGGGTCCATTGTCACTGATTACTGTCTGGGGTATTCCAAATCTGGCGAACATGGATTTCAGCTTTTGGATGACAGTTGCGGATGTGAGGTTGATGATTTTTTTCTACCTCAAAGTATCTGCTATAATAGTCAACGACAACTATATAGTCAGTACTGTGCCAGGTAAACAAGTCTGTGGCTATCGTTTGCCAAGGTCGTTCCGGGATAGGATGCGGGAGCATCGGTTCTTTTGTATTGGAGCTGCGTCGCTCCAGGCAGATGCTACAAGATCCTACTAGTGCCTCTATCTGTTTGCACATTCCGGGCCAAAACAGTACATCTCTTGCACGCTGCTTACACTTTTCCATCCCTAAGTGTCCAGTGTGTATGCGTGAGAGCATTTCAGCTCTGAGTGAGTGTGGCACAATGATTTTTTCACCTTTGAGAAGGATCCCATTTGTCTCTGATATCTCGTCCCTATGATTCCAATACTCGGCGACAGCAGGCGGACATCTTTTATTCGACTCAGGCCATCCTGCTTGGATAACTTGTCTCAACATTGAGAGTTGCTCATCTTGTGCTGTGGTGGCTTTGATTTCTGCCATTTTGCGATCACTCACCGGTGCACTGCTGTCACTGTGTGGATTTGTAAATCCATGCCTTCACTCAAAGAGTTATCAGTACACTCAATTGGCTTTCTGGACAGCGTGTCTGCGACCGGGATTTGTTTTCCAGGCTTGTGTGTAATGGTAATGTCGTAACTTTGTAGTTGCAGTATCATGCGTTGTAGACGTGGCGGCGCAGCTGCCAAGGGTTTCAGCATGATTGACTCCAGCGGTTTGTGGTCTGACTTGACGATCACCTGTCGTCCGTACAGATATTGATGAAAACGTCTGCATCCAAAGAGCACTGCGTACAGCTCCTTTTCGATTTGAGCGTAATTTTCTTCAGTCTCATTTAGTGTCTTGGATGCGTATGCGACTGGTTTCTCTCCCTGGAGCAAGACTGCTCCTAAGCCACATTTTGATGCATCGACTTGTAGTTTCACATCTTTGGTGTGGTCGAAGTATGTGAGCACCGGGCCGGGCTCCTGTATTAGCAGGTCTTTCATTTGCTGGAATGCAACGTCTTGATTCGAGTCCCACGTGAATTCACTGTTCTCTTTCAGCAGTTGTCTGAGCGGGGCGATTGTCTCTGAAAGTCTGGGTGCAAACTTGGAGAGGTAGGTGACCATTCCCAGTATGGTCTCCAGCTCTGCTTTGTTGCGTGGGGGAGTCATTTCTTTAATTGCCTTGACCTTGTTGGGGTCGGGCTTGATGCCTTCTCGTGTCAGTCTATGTCCAAAATAGCTCACCTCAGAGACGCAGATGATGCTTTTGTCTTTGTTTAGCTTTATTCCTCTCTCTCTGGTTCTCTCCAGCATGGCGCGCAGGTTGGCATCGTGCTCCTCTTTGGTGCGACCATACACCAAAATGTCATCTACGATGGCTGTGACACCCTGAAGCCCCTCATAGGCCTCATCAACTCTCCTCTGGAACTCATCCTGTGCAGAAATGAATGGGAGCCTGTTGAACCGATATCTGCCGTAGATGGTGTTGAACGTGGTCAGCATGGATGATTCTTGGCCGAGTTTTATCGTCCAATATCCAGATCTAGCGTCCAGTACACTGAAGTACTGTGCTCCGGCTAGTCTTGGTGTGACATCATCTAGAGTGGGAAGTGGATAGTGGGGTCTCTGGATAGCTTTGTTTAGGGGGCGGGGATCTAAACACACCCTAAGCTTTCCTGTTTTCGGCTTTTCCACTGCCACTAGTGCATTCACCCACTCAGTCAGCTCTGTTACCTTTTGGATTATATCCACTTTTTCCATTTCGTCAAGCTCATCCTTGAGTCGGTTGCGCAGGGCATATGGGATGCGGCGAGGTGGGCACACCACCGGTATTGCTGAGGGTTTAAGGCGAAAGGTGCATTCTCCAGGGAATAGTCAAATGCCTTTAAATACGTCAGCAAACTCTTCTGTGATGCTGGTGTGCGTTTTTGGCTGTGCATCAACCATGTGCACTAGCTTGACCAAGTTTAGGTCGAAACATGCACATAGGCCCAAAACAGGAGGAGCATTTTCTGCATAGACTGTCAAAATCTAGCATGGCTGTTTTCTGCCTGTATCTGCATGCTAACTTGCAAGCCTCTTTTACCTCAAGTCTCTGTCCACCATATCCTGAGATGTTGCTGTCTGATGGACCTAATGCAATACTCCCTAATATTTTGTGAAATATTTTTACTGGTATCACATTAGCCTGGGCACCTGTATCTATCTTGAGCGTTAGCTTGTGCTTCGCTTTTCCTATTTCTACCTCTGCGAATGCCTGTTCCCTTGTCGTATTTTCATGCTTTTTTATAATAGTGTCAATGTACAGATCCACTGGTGCCTGTTCCGTGCTTTCTGAAACAGCATGGACTTTCTTGGGCTTGTATTTTAATGGCTGATACTATGTTTTTGTCTTAGCAAAGTGGTTGGGCTTTTTGCATTTGTTACACTGACGTCCTTTTGCGGGGCATTCTTCCGTGCGACCGTGTTCTCTTCCGCATGCTCCACACGCTTTGCTGCGGGTGACACTGCTGCTATCGTTCCCACCAGTTAATTTGCGTCCGTGGTATCTTTGTTCGGAACTGAACAGCCTTCTGCTAACTGCATGAACAGACTGGTTAGCTGCATTAGCGGCGGGGTAACCCATAGTCTTTAGCTGCTGTTGTGATAGCTCGTGTGAGCATGCAATGTCAATCACTTTCTCGAGCGTTAGATCCGGACCGTGACAGAGTAGTTTTTCCCGGACTCTTGGAGAGTTTATACCGAAAATGATCCTGTCTCTAATCATCTCATCACCGTTAGGGTAGTTCCAGTCTTTTACTAGCAGCTTTAGCTCAGTCACAAACTGGTCGAAACTTTCACAATCCTGCTGTATCTTTTCGTGAAATATATATAGCGCGAAAATGGGGTTAGCTTTGGGCGTTACATATGCTTCAAACTTCGCATAGTACGTTTGGAGTACCTTTCTCTCATCTGCCGTGAGGGTCCATGTATTATATACATCTCTGCCTTTTTCACCGATCCACAGGAGTAGATAGCTGCACTTTTCTTCCTCCTCTTTAGCGCTTAGCGGGCCGGAGAACATTAGCTCCACATGCTGGCGAAACTTTCTCCATGCGTCGGGCAGGTTAGATGAATCCCAATCCATCCGTGGCGTGGGGACGCCTGTGCTCTCCATCTTCCGTCGCCAGGTCGAAGTGAGAACCAAGCTATTCTGACACCATGTAATATTCTGTTTCTACTGACATGTAAGTGTCTAAGTAAAACGAATGATACCAGTTTGTCTCATAGGGCGCGGTGTGTGTCCATCTTTATTCTTTACGTATCTTGCACTCACTGGCGCACAGCGCCGACGTCATCACAACATGACGGTTACCTGAACCGGAAGTATCCAAGATACTACATACGCTTTCTTGAAGGTAAATTAGTCGGTCAACTTCATTGTCAATTTCTCAATATGTACCGAACATAGAGGAGTTGAAAAACGTTTCTCTCCAGTCCAACATAAAAAGTGAATACAGATAGAAAAACATATATATTAAGAAAAACTATCACTGTATTTAGCGGGAGTCTTAAAGAGAGGAGGGAGAGAGTTCAGCTTCCTAACAGCCTGGTGGACGAAGCTGTTTGAGAGTCTGGTGGTGCGAGCACGGAGGCTCCGGTATTTTCTCCCAGAGGGCAGGAGGCTGAAGAGCCTGTGTGAGGGGTGGCTGGAGTCGCGCACAATCATGGGACTTTGCGGGTGAGGCGGGTGTCGTATATGTCCTGCAGGAAGGGGAGTGAGGGGAGTGAGGCACCAATGATCCTTCCAGCTGTGTTCACTATGCGCTGCAGGGCTTTCCTGTTATAGTCGGTGCAGCTTTCCGCCCCACACAGTGATACTATCACGATCAGGCTTTGCCTTGTGTGTTCTGTGTGTCTTTGTTTAGTTTCACCCTCCTCACTCCCTCAGCACCAGTCCAACTCCCTTCACCTGTCCCTGATCAGTAATCAAGCACTCTTATCAGCACAACTCTCCTCACCTGTTCAAGTCACCTTATAAACCCCTGTCTCTGTCACTCACTGCCAGGTCATCGTTTGTGTTGTACCCACCTGTTTGTCTTGCTCCCGGTTTCCCTCGTCTGCCTGCCCTGCCTTGTCCTGCTGTATTTGCCCCCTCGTCTCTTGTCTCATCCCTGGATTCCCTGTGTTCTTGTAGTGTTCACGTTCTTAGTTAAGTGTTTATTAAATTCCTTTTCACACTACTTCTGGTCTGCGTTTGAGTCCACCATCATGCCCCGTGACAGATGCAGTTTGTCAGGATGCTCTCAATGGTGCCTCGGTAAAAGGTGCACATGATGAGTGGTGGTGTTCTTGCCTTCTTTAGTTTGCGGAAAGTAGAGGTGCCTCTGGGCTTTCTTTGCCAGTGATGTTGTGTTGGCTGTCCACGAGAGGTCCTCACTGATGTCCACCCCCAGGAATTTGGTGCTTCTCTCTATATCAGCACCATTGATGGTGGGTGTTGGGTGTGGCCTCTCCGGAAGTCAACAACATCTCCTTGGTCTTGCTGTTATTCAGAAGGTTGTTGTCTCTGCACCACCTGGTCAGAAGGCTGACCTCCTTCCTATAGTGGGTCTCATCGTCGTTGGTGATGAGACCTACCAGAGTTGTCATCTGCAAATTTGACCATGTGATTGGTGCTGTAGGTTGTAGTGCAGTCGTGTGTCAGCAAGGTGAAGAGCAGTGGACTGAGCACACATCCTTGAGGGGCCCCTGTGCTCATTGTGATGCTGCTCGAGGTGTTGCCGACACGTACTGCTTGTGGCCTCTCACTGAGGAGGTCCAGCAGCCAGTTACACAGCGAGGTGTTGAGCCCCAGCTGGTCAGGTTTGCAGATGAGTTTTTGTGGGATTATGGTGTTGAATGCTGAACTAAAGTATATGAACAGCATTCTCACATATGAGTCCTTTGTGTCCAGATGGGTGAGGGCTGGGTGGAGAGCAGAGCAGATTGCATCCTCCGTGGACCGTTTGGCACGGTATGCAAACTGGAAAGGGTCCAGGGTGGGGGGAAGAATGAATTTGATATGCGACATGACTAGCCGTTCAAAGCACTTCATGATTATGGGGGTCAGTGCCACCGGACGGTAGTCATTAAAGCAGGACGGAGTGGATTTCTTTGGCACAGGTATGATGATGGTGGCCTTGAAGCATGATGGAACAACAGCTTGTCTCAGAAGTATTAAAGACATCCGTGAAGACATCCTTAACTCCTCTGCACAGTCCTTCAACACACGACAAGGGATGTTGTCTGTTGCGGGTGTTGATAGTGGAGAGTGTCCTCTTCACGCTGGCAGCAGACAGGCACAGAGCCTGGTCATGGGGAGGGGGCGGAGTCTTGTGTGGACATGTGCTGTTTTGTGTTTCAAACCGTGCAAAGAAGCTGTTGAGGTTATTTAGCAGAGAGATGTTGCTGTAGTGGGTCTGAATGCCCTGCCACAGGCTCCGTGTAACCATGTTGAAGGGAGAGATTCAATATATTATTCATTAAAATTATTCTTGGATAATTTTTGATTATACATGAGCACTTTTCAACTTTTGGTAATTTACAGAACATTCTTGAAGAAAAAAATAAGCAGAGCTCGCTCCAGAGGCTTTTTGACCTTCAGCCTTGCCTGGTTTCTGCTCAGAGGCACCAGGGGAGATGTGTTGGATCCTAATCAAAGGCAGAGGAGGGCTGCAGGAGAATGCTGGGTCACAGGTGTCCTGGAAGAAAGAACTTTCTCTGTCGTGGGGCAGAACCCCCAAGCAGTTTACATTTCAGAGCGGCATGATTCAAACTCATGCTGTCATCGCTAGGTTAGGGCTTTTATTCCGTCAGTGCCTGGTCCCTCTGTAAGGAAATGCAATGGCTTCGTCAGTGTTTGTTTGACAAAGGAGATACCCATGGTCATTATTGGCTTGTGTTTTTGATTGATTTTAGAGGGAAACGATTGAGAGTATCAAATTAACCCTGTAATATTTAGAAGGAACAAAAAAATGAATAATTCTTTGTTTCGCATGTAGGGCTGTCCTCTCTACAGAGGTACAGTAAATACAGGCTCCTTCCACTATTTGTAATTTAAAGTATTAGCACTGGGAGTTCTCTTCTTACAATCTCATTTAGCTTTGAAGCTAAATGAGATGTAATTCAGCCAGAAACTAGGAATCTTTTTTCTAACGACATTGATTTGATTCGGCCTGAGCTAAACGCCTCAACCCCTATCTGTAAGTCTGGGCTTTATTCAAATGATCCCCACATGCATTAAGAAGCTTTTAGCTGCCTTCTCACCCACAAAGAAGGCCCCGAGCTCCAGGTGAGATTGGATGTGACTGCATGATAATGGAAGCACTAATGCAATGACAGCCAGATTCATGCCACGCAAAGGTTACTGCCCAGGCAAATTCTTAATCGGCTCAAAATGTCAGAGAGCTAATCTTGAGTCCAAATAAGGGCGTATCTAGGCATCAGGAGGCAGACCACGTCAGCATGCTGATAAGCCAGGAGGAAGGGGGCTGGTGGGTCAGAGAAATAAGCAGAAATTAAACTTTCTTTGAAACATGAGATGAATGTCAGACAGCTTCATCCATCGTGACAAGCTTGACAAAGCTATTCCATTCTCCTATCAATTGTGTTAACCTTAAACACACAATGTGTCGGCCAAACAAGTAGGGGGAAGCATGTCACCTCTCTCACTGGCTCTATACAATCTAAATTGATTTTAATACATAGAATTAAAGCCAACTATTAACAGCTGGGCAAGAATACAAAAAGAAACACCTGCTGTAACTCGGAGCCGCTCAAAATAACTGTGTACCAGGTGTGTGTTCACTGTGCCACCAATCGTGGTTAGTCGAATAAAAGCACCACCTAATGACCAATCCTAGCTCGGTGCATGGATCGTTAGAAAACATTACACATAAGAAGTCAAAGTCATAACCCAGGCTAAAAGCAACACAGTGTAACCTGACAGATGCTGAAAGGACAACAAAAAGAAATAAAATGGACTGGAATGGGTGAATTAGCAGGCTTACAATATCACTGCCCCATCTAGTAGATCTTACACTAATTACATGTGTATTCCAATGAATTAATGTGCGTGCATGTACTCTTATGGCAGGTATGACAATATATTAGCTTTATTATTTCAGCTGTAACCCCGGGCAGTGAGAAATAGACTTTGGAGCAAATAAAGAAATGAATAAGCTACAATAATTCAAGGCGGTAGGTAAACTTTCATATCTCATAAGTAGGGCTGTATCGAATATTTCGATTCATATGAAGTCTGTCTTAAAACACAAAAGTTGTAAATGTTTTGAATCAAACAAAAGTCTTATAGGTTCCTAAAAGGCAGGATGGTAACTGCAGGTGGGTAACAGGCACAACAACAAAGACAAACAGAGAAGGCAAGCGGAGCACAGAGACTACATCAACGTGATCTCACAGAAATACAAGAAATATCCAGCACCTCTCAACACATTGTTGGAACGTAATATGTTCAGATTAAGTGCCACAAGCACAAAAACAATACAAGTTAGGTTTAAGCTACAAAACATCATTACCTTATTATACTTCAACTGCTTTCATCACTGACACTTCAACAGGAGATAACAGTTGGTCATTTTTCGTTAACTTATTCATCAACTGACAAGTCAACTTTCAATGTTTACGTGTCAACTGATATCTTAATCAATTTTATTCTTCGGCTGGTGATTAAACTTCTTTCATGTGTGATATTACAACTGACGTTGAACTGTTATCAGTACTCTCATACCAACTGACACATCTTAGTGCACACACTTGTAGCTGTGTTCAAAATGGCATACTAACATAATTCATACCAATTATGATGTATTGAGTATATAGTATGTTCACACTGCGTAGTATGTGGATTTTGTGTACGTAAGAAAGGCCCGGATGTATACTATATTTGAGTAGGAGACGTGAGCTCCTTGAACATACTCAACTGCCCCACAATGTCTGTCTGTCTGTCTTTCAGAGATGGATGTCTTGAGATCGGCCCGGCCGTCTCTTGAGCATACTCAGTTTGAACAGTCTGCTAGTAAAATCTTCATTTAGTAGGTAGTATACAGTACATACTAATTGAATATGTAGTATTGAATGTTAGTATGCAAACTCAAACATAGCCTTGCTGTCTGTACTTCAACTGCCTTCACCTTTCAAGTGACACTTTCAAAGTTGACGTTTCAATTCCTGTCAGTGTTGCATACCAGCTGACTGAAATAAGGGTATCATTGAATATTCAACCTTTGTGTTTACTCTATTACTGTGCACATTTCTTTACTTTGTGTGTAGTTCAGCCGCGCTGCAAAGTGTTGGCAGTGGTGAATGTGTCCTCTCCTGGGGATTGTGGTGAGGAGTTCTGACTGCTGTTCCGTTCACTACAATGGTGTCAGCCAGTCAAACACAACTAGTGGACAGGGGGAGAAGTGGACGGACGGACGCAAAGGATGACCTTTGTGTGAACACAGCAGTGTTGTAGATGAGAGCTAAGGAGCATTAGAACGGCTTGGTCAAGTATTTATATCAACATTTTATGGTGTATATCTTAATTCACACTATGCTTGCAATCCGGGTTTTAATCAGGCTTATGGAACACATGATATGACTTTGTAATCTTTCAATAGTAAAATGAATACAATATTAATATATTAATATTGTATTCATTAGCAACATGGCTAACATCCACAGAACAGTATACTGCCTTACAGTGGAAGAGGTGAGGTCATATCTTCAACATGGTGAGTCAAACACACGCTTTAGGTCTTGAGTAAGCTGTTGCTAGGTGACTGAAAACAGGCGTCAGTCACCTTGTTCACTTTTCAGAATGACGAATGGTTGAGTTTTTTTGCATTTCAGTGTTACAAACAATATGAAAGTCCCAGTGAAACAGAGGTTGGAGAGTCTGCAGCTTCTGTACTGTGACGTGTTCCTCAGAGAAACGGAATATTTGAGGTGTACAGTTACAAGAGGGATTTAAATCAAATCTTTTGCATCCGATTGGACCGCTAAACAGTGGGCGGGCTTAAAATGTATGGCAATACGGAGCTACAGAAGGCTGTGGCACTACACACCTTTAGTTTCACATAGGTGCACGACATGACAAACGATGTGATCGAAGGCATTTTTCATTTCATCTCGACTTGAAAAAACAAACAAAGACATGAATGCCCTGTCCCACAATATTAATAAATGTCAAACATAATGGGGGTACGTGAGATTTTTAAGATGTATATTTAAAATTAGCATCCATTCAAAAATCCTTGAACATTTTTTATTTAATAAATATTCAGTGTAAGTTCATAAACTGAATTATATATTCAGTAGGCTATTCAATTTCATTATCCTAAACAATGCAATCTTGAGTGTTGACAGTTTAATAAATCAGACACTGATCTTTTTTTCAACCAAAGATGCTTTGCGCTGGTTAGAGGGTACATCACTGAAGACAGGTTGAGGACCACTGCTCTAATGCGCGTACAAACGGACACATTGAGCTGAACACATAACCTTCTTTGCTGAGGTAACAAGATGATGATCTAACGTTAGCAGTTGTGTTTTCTTGAAATGCCTACTGTCACCCCTGCTCCTCCCCCAGTTTGCGCCGAATGTTTTAAAAGTTGAAAGTTGCATCCATTGTTAAAAGTATGATGCAACCTTACAAGATTCCAGGTGCATTCTTTTCTAAATGCGACACACACTGTTTGTGTTGACAAACTTTTTTTCCCAGAAATACAACAAACCATTTTGTTGTATTTTGTGTGTTTGCTGTGCATGTCACAGGAATAACGAGGCTGTGCCTTTAAGCCCCACAGTGCTGCACATTGTGATTGGTCAGGAGAGCCAGACTTACAACCTGCAGTAGTTCAAAGTGGAGACTTAAACATTTATAAGACTGAAGGCAGCCTACACCACCTTGTAATCTATTAATCCTTGTACACTCCACACGAAAGAGCTGCACTCATGCCCACCCCACTCATGAACACACTCTCTATCACTGTGTCACACACACACTGACTCACAGGAGAGTGGAATTTGAGCCATGAGATAAGCGGGGGTTGATCAAGCTGATCTTCAGATTCCGGCTGCAGATTGGAAGAGTTAAAACCTCAGCGAGGCCGGACCACAGCCTCAGTCTGCCACTTCTCTGATAACAGGGGATAGAGGGGAGGAGGGGTTCAAAGTTTAGGCAAACTGAGCAAAGAGAGGGGAGTATAATAGATGTTGTTCTGGGCAGACAGACCACACTTGGAAGAAGGGAACTGAAACAAGGATCAATAGAGTATGAATACAGCAGGTGGACTTCACATTCAGCTTTTTCCTCATTAAGATCCTATCTGTCATCAAACCATTCCGTTCTGACAAGCTCAGCATGGGAGACAATATGCTCTTACTCTGCTTGCTTCTTGTGTGCATGTTAATGATAGAAAGGACCGTCCATCACAGGAGGCATGCCAGAAGGAAACACAGGGCGGTGAAAAGGGGGATGTTTATTTGACAGTTCAGTATGATGAAAGCATTATTGTGGTCATTTACACACATACATACAGTCTGAATTTTGTAGTTTTGGCCATCACTTCTTTCAGTTTGGCCATCACTTTCAGTTATGGAAACATTGTGCTCGCCAAAGTAAATGCTGAAATCCTCATGTTGACATCACTGCAACAACACAAGGATCAAGAAAACCAGGCAGACATGATTAGGGGCGGCCGTGGCTCAATGGTAGAGAGGGTCGTCCTGCCACTGCAAGGTCAGTGGTTCGATCCTTGGCTGCTACATGTCCTGTGCCGCAGTGACACTGAACCCCGGGTGCATCTCAGCAGCAGCTCCCAATAAGCTAGGGATGGGTTGAATGCAGAATTTATTTCATGCATGTACAGTATATGACAACTCTAATAAAATTTCATTATGAAGAGTTAAGTCATTAATTCAGCTTTACTGTGCAGACAAACGGTACAGTGAACAAGGTATCGATGGAAATGACCCTGTACGAAACAAAACCTGTATTGGAGTCTTTTGTGCCCGGATCTAGAAAAAAAAAAAAAAAAAACACAAATTTGATGGTTTTCCTTTGCCATAAGCATTCTTCGATTTAATGCAACGTGTGATTGGCCCACAATCTCAGCACCTACAACCCACTCAGCCGGGATTGCAAGCAGCTAGTAGCCAGTGGTGGGCCATGCATTTTATACCTGGGCCTTCACTGCTGTCCTGCAGCTGAAACACAGCTACGGTTATTATTTGTTTCGTGTAAAAATGAGGCTCAATACCTATAAATACACCAACAGCAGAGTGCAGATACATGAATACGCCGAGAGTGTCTCCTCTGACTGCTGCGAGAGTGACCGCCTGTGAGTGCTTTGTATACTATATAACTAAATATTAACTATATATTCACTTCTTATCACTAGGAGTGTTCAATAATCCTAATTAAGCAGTTTGACACCATTTTGAATAATTTTGAGCAGTTATGAATGACAGATATGGCACATCATAACAATAAATGGCTCATAATGTGTGTCTATGTGTGACCCTGGTAAGGCCTGTGCTTGGCCGATTTACTCATGTGAGACCTTTTTAGATGCGGGATAGTCCAACGGGAGCCATGCGGGGGTGTTTGAGAATCTCCGTGTCTGTTTACTGACTAAAAATTGCGAAATTCTGGGCGAACCCCCCTCTCTACATGGATTACTCCACTCACAGAATCATCTGCCATTTTGTCATTCATTCCGCCAGCGCATTGATCTCACTCACATGCATGCAGCACAACATGGAGGAAGGAGCTGCGCCGAAATCCGCTGGAATAAATCCGTTTTTCATCGCAAAAACCGTCAAAACGTAAGTTTGTTTTTTTTTGTTTTTTTTTACCCAATTTTTTTTCTCGTGATGTTGGCACATATACCCATAACTTTTGAACGGTTTGAAAGAGTAATTTCGACGACGCTGATCGTCTCCGGGTCGAATCACGCCCCTCCTACATGTGTTCATCCGCCATGTGCGATTCCTGCTCCATGATAAGAGAGCCATAGAGAGCATAGGTCGTCGATTTTTGGCCAAAATTGTGGCAAATCTTCTAGATATCTTCCAGATATGATATTAGTTCATGTATAATTGTGTTTGCAGTGTTTACAATGGCTGGTATGATGATGTTGCTCAGACTTTTTCCGTTAATTCGATATTTAATGTCTGGAGCAATAATTATATTTCTTTATGAAAAATGCTTTCTACAACACGCTGAATGCTACACTTTTCTAAAAAGACCCCGGTGGGGGTCTCTCGGGTTTTAACAGCTTGTCGGTGATGTGACTTTGATTTTGTACAGGTGCTCTGCACAGATCTGACACCTGCCCGCTCTGATTATTTGTGCAATGCTGTCGAAGATAATAACCTTATAGTTTTATCTTTACAAAATGTACACAGATTTGCAGAATATTACTACTGGGCCCCGTTCCTCGTTCAACTAAGTCGATCAAATGTCCTATTAGCCAGCCGAAATTAACCCGATGATTGAAATCAGGCTATCCTGGTTTCTCCAAGGCTGATCCTCTCAAACAGTCTCGTTAATTGGAACCAGACGATCAGGATCAGGATAATTGCGCGTTCCCGTCCTACTCATATGTCCTCTCTCTCCCCCGTGTGTCACGGTGTGTGTGTGTGTGTGTGTGTGTGTGTACATCTCACTCAAGTGCCGTAAATGCTGGAATAATTCCACTGCATAAAAAATGCCCTTCAAAATAAAATCACTTTTTTTTTGTCAGGCAAAGGCCCGCAACCCACCAGTTGAGAATCACTGATCTAACTGATACTCATTAATATGAGGATATATGTACTGTATGCGCTTATGTATCATGTACTATGTGTATATACATTTATGTGTAGATTACCATATAGAACTAGGAGTTTGAATATGTGTGTGAATCTGTATTATTCATCATCAGAAATTCAATCAATTGAAGCACTGAAAAGAAAGTGAGTGATTCTCTCTTTTCTTATCATGAGTCCACCTTAATCATGTTCTACAATAATGATATGCTATGGTGTACATATAATTATGAGTGCTTTCAACCCCCATGTAGTTGCAACCCAGCCATCAAGAGGACATGGGAGCAAGTAAAAACGAAGCACAAAAACATTATTCAGAGTGGTGAGTCAATCCAATAGTACCCTGGTAATGTATTGAACAGTTTGTCAGTTCATATCCCTCATATTTTAGCAAACAAAAAGAGGGCTGATATGGTCAAGACGGGGGAGGACCTAAGACTCCAGATTTTACCGCTGCTATAGGGGTAGGCCCATAGTGGAGGGCATAGCTGGGGGCAGCTCCTCTGGAGAGGTGGGCAGTACTGAGAGGAGGCCTTATCTCAAAGGTAGGTGCACTTCATTTTGTGAGTTTCCTTCATAATTAGTCATTTGGTTAACCATCGTCACATTTTGCAGTGGCTGGACCTTTGGTCACATTGCTGCAGCCACCACCCATAGTGTTGGTCGGAGGAGAGGAGCCCACTGATGTAAGTTGATATTGCTGCATTATTGTGTAATGATTCTATACATGTTGTGTGTGTCTTTTAAAACCAAAGACAATTTTCCGAAGTTTCTAACAGGAGGCCACGTCGGCGTTCTCCAGTGATGTGGTAAAACCAAATTGTGGAAACTAATACTCCTATCCAACTCACTCCTTGTGAGTGGTATTTTGACTACATCAATGCATTCCTTTAGGCAAATCCTGCTGGACCACGGCCTGATCCGCCGGAGCCTGACACCTCTCACTCTGCTGGAACTGGGGATGGGAGTTCTCATTTAATACCCTCACATTGTGAGGGGAGGTCTGAGTTTAGTTGGCATCTGACCACCACACTGAACAAAGTTATGAATGGTTTTCTTGTCTTTTGTTCAGGGTGACCATGAAGATGTGCGGACGCTGTACAAGTGGTACTTACGTACTGAGATAGCGTACCGCCAGCTAAAAATGCGAAAGCTCCACAAGGAGATCGCGTTGCTCGATCGGCAGCTGGATGTAAGTGTAACCATGTAAAGCAAAGCTTTGCCTAAAGTATTTGTGAGCTTTGTCATGAATTGTAACTGAACTGAAATTCTTTCTTGTGGACCTTCATTTACAGGATGACCAATAGACTCCAACCAAATAAAGACTTTCTTCTACAACATGGATCTCTTAAAATTATTCTTGAACATGTTCCTCTATTCAGAATCAGAATTATTTTTATTGCCAAGTATACTGTCATATACAGGACATTGACTTGGTGATTTGGCAGCATGGGACATAGACAACCATATAAATGAAACATGCAAACATAAAGAGAAAAACATGGTTCGAGTCCAACATTACCCAATGTCATCTGAACACCTAACTAAAATGATGATGGGCAATTCTGTCCCTTGCAGCCGGTCCGGTCTGCTCATCCAAGTGGACTGGCTCTAGGTCATCCTCAGGATGGTCCATGACAAATGGGACCCTCTCCTTCCTGATTGTAGCCACATTATGGAGCACTGCACATGCCACAGTGATGTCACATGCCCTGTCTGGTGCTACCCGCAGCCCCCGCAGACATGTGAATCTGGCCTTCAGTTGGCCGAAGGTCATTTCAATCCGGGCTCTCGTTCGAGCAAGAGCCCCGTTGAAACGGGCTTGAGGGCCTGGTGCTGGCTCTGCATAGGGGGTCATGAGGTAGGGCTTGCAGGCATAACCCCTGTCTCCAATTAGGAGTCCATCATAGTGACCTAGTATATGATATGTACAATGTTAGATCACCTCTACATAAAATAAGCAATTTCTGAATGACATGAGATTTGCTATACCTTGCTCGAAGCTGTGACACAGTGTAGACTCTCGGAATATTCTGGAGTCGTGGATGGAGCCCGGCCACTTGGCCTCAACATTTGTTATGAGGCAGGTGGAGTCACAGATCATCTAAGATGAATTGTGGTCAAGTCATGGGTATTGTACAGCAGGCAATTGCAAGGTCCATGACCCCTATTGTCAAAGACATGATTGTTTTTATAGCAATGCAATTTGAGGAAAAATGTCATAAGTACCTGCACATTAATGCTGTGAAAGCCTTTTCGATTGACGAAATCTGCCTCATTTGGGCCAGAGGGCGATTTGATGGGGATCTGCGTGAAGTCCACTGCGCCAATGACATTGGGAAACTCTGCAAAATGATAAGCTCCATAATGAATAGTGATAGGAATGCATTTTCATTAAATGGTGAAATATTGAATAACTCAATTACCTGCAATTCCATAAAAGCCCTCTTTGATTGAATTTACTCGGACATGGCCAGGGAATGTAATGAACACATCCATAAGTTTCTTCAGCGGCAATGAAACTTTACGAACAGCACGGCATGCAGCGGCTTTCCCGATGTTCTCCGCATCGCCGACACTGTACAATAATGTACCACTCGCAAAAAAGCGCAAGGCTATGCATAGTCTGCGAGACAGTCAATGCTCGGCTGCGGCATGTGGTGTTTGCAATGTATGGCAAAATTATTATTTGTCGGCAGAATCGATAGCGCTCGTATAAGAAGTCATGATGTGATAACGGATCTTGCCGATTTTGAAGAACTCTCTCCCTATAAAACGCTAATCTAACTAATATCGCTCCTTGATCAATGGGATCTCTGAGGAAGGGAGCTGCCATTCTTTTCCCGGGCGAGTGGAAAGCTTATCCAGCTACCTTCAGTTAGCCTGCGCTGGAGCAGGTTCAAGCTTATGGATGTGTTGCCATGGTGATTTTGCCAAACTTGCTTCGTGGAACCGAAAAGCCTGATCTATGTAATCTTATCCTGAAAATTATCCGGCTAACTCAGTTAGCCACGTACGACGAACGGGGCTCTGCTGTCTCCCGTCGGTTAAAAGCAACAATAAATTTGTTTTTTGCAAAGATGTAAACCACGTGTTTATTTGCATATAGAGTGGGGAAGTCAGCTTTGATCACAAGTGGTCACTCAAGACGCACATGGAGATGCATGTTAGACCCTGCTCACACCTGGCATTGTCTGTCTGTCTGCTGCCCTTTGCGGTTCCGCGCGCCGTGCCGCTGCTGTGCCTGACCTGCACGGTGAGAGTGTCCAGGACGGTGAGGATGGAGAAGAAGGAAAGAAAACGGGTGAAAGTAGTAGTAGTGAGAAACCTGTAGACACGACTGAGCAGGTTAGTGGAACACAGGAGGCAGGTGAGGTGGAACAAGTACAGAAAGAAGTACAGGCGGGTGGAGAACTGAATACAGGGGAGGAGCAGGTGGAAGAGGCTGAGATGGAAGCAGGGGAGCCAAAATCTGCAACTAAGAGGAAAAAAAAGAAACGGAACACAGGCAGTGAGGCTAAAGCCAGTAAGATTGGGAAGAACAAGGAGACAGGCAGGGGGCAGGCACAGTCTGATGACAGTGAGAGTGAGGACTGTGTGTCAGACAGCAGCGATGTCCAGAGTTTTAATTTATCTAATAGTCAGAAGGAAAAACTCCACACTGCAGAGGCTATACAAACCTTTTTGCAAAAAGTTAAAAATAAGAGAAATGTAAAAATGCAAGAGTTTTTCCCAGATCTGGCTTTATTCTATAACTCAGCCAGATTCCACATGAGCCAGAGGGAGGAGTCTGGTTTCACTGATCAGGAGGTTTTTAGATTGAGAAAACTTGTGCTGAAAGTTAAAAAAACAATAAACGATGGTCATGACGAAAACTGTGTTTTTGAAAATGTGTGTTTTAATTAATTTATTGGTTTTCATTGTTTTTATTTTTCTATTCTCAATGGATACTTTTAAAGTAGGAAGCTTGAATGTCAATGGAGCCAGAGATGTTAAGAAGAGAGCATCTATTTATGAACTTAAGAAAATGCAAGGTATTGATGTTCTCTTTTTACAGGAAACACACAGCGACAGCACCAATGAGGCAGACTGGAGGAGGGAGTGGGGAGGGGAAGTCCTCTTAAGTCACAACACAAACCTCAGCGGAGGAGTGGGCTTCCTCTTCTCCAGGTCCTTTACTCCAGTCTCACTGGAGGTCAAACACATCATCGAGGGGAGGTTGTTTTTAGTTAAGGCACGGTTTGACCTTTTTACTGCTGTTTTTATCCATGTGTATGCTCCAACAATCGGTGCAGAGATGAAGCTGTTTTTACAAAAAGTAAATGATGTTTTAAATAGCTGTGCCTCGGAGGATTTTTTATTCTTGGGGGGGGATTTTAACTGTACTGAAGATGCGGCTGTAGACCGCAACCACGCAGAGCCACATCCAGCTTCACAGCACGCTCTGAGGCAGCTGGTCCATTCTCATGGCCTGGTGGATGTGTGGAGAAGGATGCATGCAGACTGCCGACAGTACACATGGTCCCACCTCAGAGAGGGTAGGATCTCCTCAGCCAGGTTAGACCGTATTTATGTTTTTAAGCATCATTTTAATATTTTTAAAATGTGTAGTATTGTACCGGCTGGTTTTACAGATCATTCGTTGCTTTTATGTAATGTGTTCATTAGCAACATTTTGCCTAAAAGTGCGTACTGGCATTTTAATTAACCTTTGATAAGAATTTTAGAGAGGTCCTTATTTTTTTCTGGGGTGTTTTTAGGCAGAGGAAGGGCGATTTTAGCAATCTTAGGCAGTGGTGGGACCATGGTAAGTTTGAGATTAGGCTCCTTTGCCAGCAGCACACCCTCAATGTCACCCGAGACATCACCAGATCTATGAAGGACCTGGAGACTGATATAGTAGAACTGGAGAGTTTAAGCGAGTCCACAGGAGATCGAGGACATATTGAAGTCCTCAAGATAAAAAAAATGGCTTTGGCCGACCTGTTAGACATTAAAGTTCAGGGTGCACTGGTCCGGTCCCGATTCCAGACCATCACAGAGATGGACACTCCCTCTAGCTTCTTCTTCGGCCTGGAGAAGAAGAGTGGGCAGAGGAGGGTAATCCACTCACTTTTAGATGACGCAGGGCAGCCAGTTGTGGAACCAAGCCAGATAAGAAAGCGAGCTGTCAGCTTTTACTCCCTGTATACCAGTGAGTACAGGGAGGAGGAAACACTGACGGAGGGGTTCAATGGTGATTCAATTTTGAGATTTATAGTGACGGCTCCACCTCTGAATCTGCCGTCATTGGCAGCTGTCCTTAGGAATATGTTACAGCAACACACAGGCAGGCATATACTTTTAATGGTGGAGAAGAGCAGAGGGCAAAAGCTCGAAAGAAACACAAGGGGAATTAATTAAGTTACTGATTTGGGTTTGGGCTGCTTTTATTCTGCGATAAGCCTGATCCTTAAAAACAGACGCGTCACAGCAAGTTCATCATCGATCCAGGTTTCAGAATGGACTTAAGCTCTCATAGCAGGACAGTACTGTCACCAGGAGCGGTGATGGGATGTTCATGATGGGATGGCCATTACCAAACTTATTTAAACCGATACTTGTTAAAATTCATACTGATGGTTTCTTAAATGATTTTGTGATTTTACAAAAATAATGATCCTTTTGAGAAAAATGATACTCAAAGGCAAATCACATGACACATACCGACCATTACTTACAGATTTATTACAAAATCAAATATGAGAAATGTTTGTACCAATGAGTTGAAAAAGTAGTGCAGTATGTGTCAGAAAGACTGATAAAATATTGAGCCTCATAACTCTCAGGGTGTTTGAAATGTAGAAATGACTCATCTTGCTGTATTTTTATCTACAGGTGAAAAGTGCTTTACTTAAGTATTTAAACATTAACCACTGTTTATTCATTCATTAAACTATATTGACTCATTTATACATACATTCATTGCCTCATTAATTGACAGGATTTATCTCAGTCATCTCAGTCTATTTGTGCAGTTTGCAAAGAAAACGCGAGTTAGAAAAGTGTAACTTAACAACAACCCCCCCCCCCTTAATATTATGGTACAAAATGCCCATTTATTGAGCCTATTTGTCATTTGCTTTTATAATCATTCACAATTTAAGGGAAGATGAATAACTACATAAGCTCAGTAATGTAATATACAAATCAGTTATACTTGTTTCTCACAAGAACACACACACACACACACAAGTGCTTTCATGTGTCTTTAGCCGTGGTTATACTTCTCTTTTCATTGTAACTTGTTGTCCGATCATGATCAGTTTTGGAAAGTTAAAGTTACATCCCCTCAACATTCCTACTCTACGTACATTTCCTTAAAGACAGCACGTTCAAGTGTTTTGGATAGAAAGGGTAGAAGAGAAACCGGTCTGAAGTTCTTCACATCAGAGGGGTCAAGTGATGGTTTCTTCAGAAGGGGGGTGACTCTGGCAGTCTTGAAAGCCGTGGGAAAGCATCCTGAAACAAGAGTTGTGTTGATGAGGTGGGTGAGGAAAGGAAGGAGTTCAGTCGCAGTAGACTGAAGAAGAGGGGAGGGGATCGGGTCAAGGGAGCACGTGGTGGGTTGGTTGGTTAAGTGTAACAAGGTTGAGGACCTCGTTAGGGGAGAGGGGCGCAAGACAGGGTAAGAAGGGGGCATGGAGAGGGGAAGGAGAGCTGAGGGGGAAGAGCTGGTAGAGGGTAGAGAGGGAGACGGTGGACAGGGGGGCTGAGAGAAGGAGGATCTGATATCATTTACCTTCTTGTCAAAGAAGTTGGCAAAATCATCAGGGAGAAGGGAGGAAGTAGGAGGAGGGGGTTGGAGGAGTGAAGAGAAAGTTTCGAAGAGTTTTTTAGGATTGGAAGCAGAGGTTAGTATTTTAGAGCGGAAGAACACAGTTTTAGCAGTAGAGAGAGGAGGAGAAAGTGGAAAGAAGAGATTGGAAGTTAAGAAGGTCCTCTGGGAGTTTGACTTTTCTCCATCTACGCTCAGCCTCTCTTAGGCTCCGTCTATCAGTACGCACTGAGTCCGACAGCCATGGGGCAGGTGGAGTTGGCCGTGCAGGCCTGGAGGTGAAGGGACAGAGGTTGTCCAAAGAAGAGGAAAGGGTGGAGAGGAGAAGATCAGTAGCAGTATCGGGGGATAGGAGAGGGAAGGATTCAGGGCCAGGGAGAGCAGAGGTAACAGAAGAGGAAAGATCAGCGGGGAGAGGGAGTGGAGATGACTACAGGTAGAGGACGTAAGGGGGGAGAGGAGAGGGGGTAGGACATGACATAGTGGTCAGAGAGCTGGAGGGGAGTGACAGAGGTTAGCAGTGGAACAGTGTCTAGTGAAGATAAGATCCAGCTGGTTGCCGGCCTAGTGGGTAGGAGGAGAGGAGCGGTGAAGGTCAAAGGAGGAGAGGAAGGAAAGAAGAGGTTCTAACTTATCAGCCTGGATGTTGAAGTCGCCGAGCAGGATGAGTGCGGAGCCATCGTCATGGAAGTGCGAGACTAATGTGTCGAGCTCCTCCAGGAACTCACCTTGTTTTTTTACAATTTGTATTATCTTGTGACATCACTGCAGGATCACAGCATTCCGTCTTTGCATGAAGGTGGTCGGAAGTATTCTTTGGCTCTCATGCAGTTCTTCTGAGAAGCAGGCTTAGGCTGACCTGTGAGTTCAAAAGAAATAATGTTGGCAATTTGTTGGGTGAAAGCAGATGAAGCCGAGCCTGAACTCTGAACCTGTAAAGCATCTAATTGTTGAGGAAAATGGGTTTTTAGAGGCGCAAGATGACCTTGATATCATTTTCAAATCATTCTAACAGTTTGTATCTCTGTGGGAGCCACACAGTGGGACAGTGTCTACAGCAGGACATGCAATGAATACCAAAGGACGAGTCAAAGAACATTCACAGGTTTAAGAATGACAGGATTCAGATGGTCAGTCATTCAGAACGTTCTCATGTAAACTTTGTCTGCCTACACTGACTGGAAGAAGGCATTCTTTTCTTAATAATGGCCTGTGAAACATTATTATTATTATTATTATTATTATTAACATAATATGGATAATTAGTCCTTTATAAAACACTTGAACCAGAAATGTCAACGTGGACAGACCCAAAACCCATCCCTGTCATATTTGGGCAATGTTGAAGCTGCACTACCAGTTGTTTGATCATTTTAAAAAATGTTACATCGCCAAAGTAGTATGCAGATTTAACACTACCACTGCCAGGATTCTAGCGGGGCCTACAGCCAACGCACACAACGGTGTGCCATACCGTCAAATGTAGTTTCATTGTTCGTGTTCATTAGCACATAAATAATGCATTTGCTTGATAAAGTCTCTGGAAATGATGGGAGATAAACCATGGGTTGGAGCAGGGTTGGCACCTTTACAATGGCCTGTGCCAATTTACAGTGTTTGATTTTTTTTTTAATAGCTATTGATTTATTTGCTGCTGCTGAATGTCTGCTGTCAAAACGGAACAACTTGCTTTACAATGCTGAAATACATCACTAATATAAAACTTGCAGCCTACAAGTCAACGTATGTTGTATACAACATACTAAATATGTGTAAGACGCTGCATCCGAGGGACTTACTTTTAGCCGAGAAGCAAACTGTTTTGATGAGGGCTTCAGTGTGTTCGCATATAGAGCTTTATAATCTGGTCTGGGACTGCAGTGTCTTTTTGATAACTTCATCCAAAACTGAATGTTTTCTGTGATTATTCAAACATTTTTTCTGTGTTGAAAATAGTTATTGTCAGTTGTGTTTTGACTTGTCGACCAGTCAGAGGCTGTGTTTCTGACTGTGGCAGCTCTGATCTCATACACACTGCACAATGGATTAACATGAGATTTTAAATTTACATTAAATGGTAAAAAGTATAGTATAGCAACTTCGATCTAAATAACCAAGGTGGCAGTTAGAATAATACATGCTTAGAAATCTTGTGTGTTTTGCAAATGTTAAAAGTTGCTCAATGCCATTTTTGTGGCAATTTGTTTTTGATGTAGCTCAATAGAGCGATATAAACAGATTCTTAAGATTCAAATGACTTTAAATGGCTATTTGAGTGTCTATTTTCCTGTTTGAATCATTTTCAGTGATGTCACCATGTCCCAGCTTCCGAGCAAATAATTAGGTACTTTGGTACAATGTGGTCATAACCGAAAGAACCAATGGCTGGAGATATTAAAGTAAAATCCCACTTGAAATAAACTTTTTATTTTGAGGTATTCCCCAAATGACTAATGTGAAATGGTAGTGTGTGTTACACTGTGTTTTTTTTTGTGATAGCTGAACTACTTTTGTGTCTGTGTGCTGTTCCTCATGAACAAAAAGCACATGCTGTATTTATTAGATTCCATCATGTTTCACATGCACCGACTTCAGAGGGAAACTAATACTTTGATAGTGCCTTTGATATGCTGCACAGATTTCACATCACTGAATCAGCTCAAAACAATGTAAACACTTAGCATTTACCAGACGACAGTGTGGCAACAGTCAGCCAGCCCTCCAACTAAACACCCTTGGGTCTCATGGGAAAAGCTTTTAGGGCCGCTGCTTCAAGCTGTTTACTTCTTCTGACAGCGACTATTCTGCCACTCAGCGATAGAGAACTATAGCAACAGAAACTGAATTATTCATTACACTCAAAAGCAAAGGCATTCATTAAATAGTATCTGCAAAGGAGAACAATGACGTTCAAAGGCTTATGAAGAGAAAAACAGGCCACGCAGCCCTCATCCTCTGCTGTGAGAGACATCAAACATTTACATTTGCTCTAGGCTTAAACTCGTAAGTATGGTCCTGCAGAATGACACTGCCCGTACTTTCAAGTGTCCACAATGAATGGAAAAGCAGCAGCAGAGGGGACTACATTGCATCGAAATCAGACAAACAACACAAGCTGTTGATTGTTTTCTTGGCTTATTTGAGCTGAATACTTTATTTTTCCTGGCTGGGTAAAAGGAGAGCAGTGATAAGGACAATGTTAAACTTACAATGCAGTTTGGAGCCATGCTAAGCCCTAAATACAGCATATCTAAACTAGTTGGGGGTGGTTTTATGTTATGGCCTTATATCCCTAGTGATACCTCCCAGGATGAAACCCCCCCAATCCATGAACCACAGGTGGTGGTAAAATGGCAAAACCATGAGGTCCCTAAGCATTAGGTGCCATTTAATTTGCTGCTAGTAAGTATACAAGTTGAGAGCAAACATGTTCACTGTTGCTGTGTTTATAACCCCTTTTTACTGATAAAAATAAAGTGTAGGAGACTGCTAGGGAGCATCTAGAGAAGACAGATTGATTATGGGTCCTAACCTTCCATGATGAACACAGTACAATCCAACAACTACGAGTTACATTCAGCCAATTTTAAGATTAGTCTGAGTTTGGGGTCGGACTCGCATTACATGCCTTAGAAACAAAAGAAAACCAACTGATTGCTTACATCCACAAGACATCCGCAAAATTGTGAAGGAAGTAATCCTAATAAATTGTGGGTTATTTGCAACTTATTGCGCTTAGCATCTCCAGTTGACCCTCTGGAAACCCACTGCACTCAGCTAGCGACGGCATTGCTAAATTGCAAGAGTACCAGAAGGTGCTGAGCAAGCCCACCATCCTCAACTCTGATGCTCTCCAATAAGCTGTAATGGAAACTGGATCTGGATGAGTGCAGAGCAGCCTACAAGGAGGTGAACACTTGACAGTTTGTAACTGTTAGCATTTTAACATCAGCAAAGTGTGGATCTATAGATGGATGAGCATGTAAGTGTCTGACTTTGACATAAGACCATACTGCCTTAACTCCAAGTAGTTCTAGTCACCTGAACTTAACATAGTTTTGCCATTAGAGAGGACAGACAGAAAACACAAATATGTTGGTATGATGACTGGCATGTTGTGAGGGACCAAATCCTTAAATGGTCATGTGTAGTTTTATTTTTTTTTGAAGGCAATGACAAATTTGTCATTTAGGTCCAGTACGAAGACTTGTTTTATAACACCTTAAAATGATGTAGAATTAGGAACTGGACATATGGTGCATTCCATTTGAACAGGGAAGTCAGCATTTTTGAGTTCCCTGTTGGAAATTTCAACTGGAACGCCCCCTGAAGCTGGGAAAACCTCACCAACCCCGACCTCAAAATCCAATCTTCTCCACACTTCAACATAAGTGAAAGCTGTAGTGGTATGCTGTATATTATCATTTCTTTGTTATTTGTGTCTCATTAAATCAGTCATACACATACACCCAAAATATTGGTCATCCCGGATTTGACGTCATTCCCAGCTCTACATATGCCGCATAACGTTTGGCGTTTTACTAACGCTATAGATCCATAACCGCAGCCAAGTTTATTTTTGCACTTCAAGTCTATTTTCTGCTTTCACTACATGGTCTGTGTAGATGCTATTTAAACCATATGTGTTTCAGTTTGAGGACAATATTGAGAAACATGATGCTGATTACCGTTTTATCCATAAAAGTGAAGCCATTGATTCTGTTCATTCTGTATCGGTTTCACTGAAGGCTGCTAAGAAGAAAATGAAGTGTTAACCCTTTAATCATTCACCCTGGTATCACGGCCCCACCACAGTTAATGGTGTTCATGTATTTTTCATATTTTTTTAAGTGACCAATAGCATTAGATTCTTCAGTGATTCTCTTTTCCACTGAACGTCATGCAACATTAACGTGATGACTGATGCTTTTTAGTAGGATGTTCATCAGACACGCATTAATGTTTTTGCGTCTGCTAACACCCATTTTTCATTTGTGGGCCCCAAATGATCCCACTCCAGATAAATCACAACTGGGGATTTTTTACACTGCTGTGTTGTAATTCATATTGTTTTCCCATAATCATAACTCATGCTGCCGCTATAATTAGTTAACTGTTTAATCACATGCAAAATTGATCCCCGGGTAAGTAATGTTTGGAGAGATCCCTTTCCGACTGATTCTGGTCCCCACTCATTTGTAACGGCGTTGTGCTAATGACGATGCTCGTGGTGGTGGTATGGAAGGCCAGCGGGAGGTCTGGTTATGAGCTAGACTCATGTTCCCACAGCACAACAACTCAATACAGGCCCAGGCTTTATCAATAATTCCTTTTGCCTTATGCCATTCACCTTTGAGCAAAACAACTGGGGATAGATGGCGAGGCACAGAAAGAGGCATGCATGTCATTATGCAGGCGAGATTCTCCTGAGACTGCATTCAATTTCTCTCTGCTTTCCTTCTGTTTTTCTCCCCCAGTCTCCCCCTGTTAGATCCGGGGGTTCTCTGGCCCGATACGGGGCTACCTACTGACTCAGCCCTCTATTAAAAGATTGGCGAGCTGGTGTTCTGTCGAGGAAACTCGCCTGGCTTCTGCCAACTACCGTTACTCCTGACGTCTACCCTGCTTCCACTGGTAACGTGCACTCGGCCGAGGGGCCACCCTGGCCGGGCGCTTCTACCCAGTCGCGTCAGTTATGGCAGCTTTCCTCTTTTGGATCCGGGCTCTTGGTAAATTGCCAGGTTAGATTTTAACGGCTAGGATTATAACTAAAACCGTAAGGGACTGTTAAAAGTGGACCGGTCACTGGGATAACCATTAAGAACTCTTGTTGTTAACACACAATAGATTTAAACTTTTACTGCCACGAGGAACTTCTACTACTTCAGCAAATGAATTCTCTTGAGAAATTTACTTTAAATGCAGATTCGATATTTATTGCAGGATCTATTAGCAGGGGCACAGCTACAGCTCACATAAAATACTATACTTGATTCGATCAGGTTACAATTTCTTCTTAGATTATACTCATTAATTTTCGATGCCGAGGCGGCTCGGTGGAGCTGGATTCACGATGTAATAAAAAGTCCTTTTGGGGTTTTTAGGAGCGAAGGCCAGGCCTGACCTTCGGCTCCTCCTGCGCGGCCAACGAAGTCCGTTCAGCGATCCCTCAGGCTCAGTACAAAGTCTTTAGGGCGGCTGCGTCCATCTGTTGTCCGGTTGTTAAAGTCAAACAGGGGGGAGAGGAAAATCTCCGTCTTTCAATCTTTGTCCAGGAACGGCTGTCTTCTTTCCGTGAACAGAGACGAAGTCCTCCGATGCGGTTGTTGAGCGAGGTCCAGTGTTTCCTCCGTGGAGCACTTGGGTGGCTCCCGCGTTGAATCCCGTCTTGCTATTTGCAAGTCTCTCTTTTTATAACACTTTGAGCTCTCTCTCCTCCCTCACTCGGCATGTGATTTACATGACATCATTGATTATGTGTATGTGTGTGTGTGTGTGTGCTAGAGACACCTAACTTCACTGGGTGGATGCTCTCACTTCCTCCATGTTCGAGCGTGTTTCAGGTTACACCCGCGTATGTGTTCGGACAACACCCCAACATCTGTTATGATCTCAGCCTTTAAGGTCCCCACCCTGCTTACATCAGCTCTTTCCACCCACACACAGACTTCACTTTACTCAGTTACACATACATTATTATTATCAGTTTTATATTTGTTAAATCACTTCATTATTCTTATGTTATACATACTTGCTTTAAAATGATTATTAGATTTCATCCTTTACACATTATATGCTTTGTGTCCCTTTAGCCTACTTTCATATCGAACTGTATTCCTTTATTTAAGGCAGCTTTCCTGGGATCTCAACCCTCTTTTTTGACACCCCCTACATCTCCTCTGTCTCTGTCAGTAGCGAAACATGCACAACTCTAATTAATTAGTCCCATAAGACCTGGACAAGTCTGAGATAACAGACTTCCTCCTCAGACTGCTGCTGAGCTCTGCAAGATCTTGTGACGGTGCAACCTCCTCGGCTGAGGCCTTGCTCTTTGTCCTCGCTCGAACAAGTGCACCCGTTAACCCTTCAGAACCCTCCCTACGCTGGTCCGCTCTATATTTATGATATTTATGGGGTAATGGCATAGTCACTACATGTCTTTGCTATGCATGTTGTGGAATTTGGCCCAATCTTCACCAGGTGCTTTGTGCAGGTTAAGTAGAAGAAATTGGAAAAATGTAAAAATACGAAACAATACATTTTAAAAACTATCATGAAGACACTTATGTCAAACAAACAAAAGAAAAAAACTACACTAGGCTTCTTACTATAGGGCTCTAGCACTTGGTGCTGTTCCAGACTCTCTATACTGGAAGACTGTATTTAAAATCTCACATGGTACATTCCAGGACCCCCCTTTACTTATGCCTTTGAACTCTCCCCCTTCCGGTTTGACCGTAGGACCATGCAACTCTACATGAAGGTGATAACAGATGGATAAAAACAGACACCTGGTCACTCAAACATTTCAATAAAGGACTGCAAGGACACCTACAAGACAGCAAGCTTCAATCATTGTTTACCTTAATCGTACCATGCTAACACGTTTGCTTTTATGTTTGAAGGGTGTCATTGTTGCGATGGTGCATTCTGTGTTAAACCCTGCCAGGGTGTTGAGTAATGTAAGTAAGTACAAGGAGTCACTGATTAAGCTAGAATTGTTTTCTTTACATTTTTGCAAACCTGCACCAGCCAAAGTCATGCTGCATCAGCAGTTCCTGTTTGTGACCATGGATACAACAAACGGAAGGAATACTTTCAATAAAAAAGACAATATTTTATGCTTATAAATATTTCGTTTTCTCTGCTTTCTGCTTGGAAGTGATGCAGCCACCCAAGTTCATATTTATAGTCGACATTGGATGAGTAGCTTCTGAGTGTCGCAGTGTTGATAACACAGTATTGATCACCATCCCTAACCTGTACCCTCACTGGACATTGAAGCAACAGTAGAGAATTACTGGAAAGAGATGGAGGGACTTTTTTTTTATACAAATGCGTCACTTGGGTTCACAGGTTTAAACCCTGCCTGCCTGGGGACCATTCAATGTGCAGACACAAACTAAGTGAAGTTTATATTTCCTGAACTCTGTCTTCCTCTCAACACTTATCACAAAGAGCACCTTTGCAGGGGTGTTTCCTTTAAGGCCAGGCCAGCTTGTTCACAGGGCTGAGTGAAGACATGAAAGGACCAAAGTCCGCCTCTTCGTATCCAGGAAGTCCTCTGAAAAAGACAGAATAGACACGTCGTGGTGAGTGGTGTTTGCAAGCGTGTTATTTTTCTTTGGACTCCACATTGTTATTCTCCCTCTCAGGAAACTCTCACCGCCAGCCAGAAAGATGGATGAATATTTATTTACTAAATACATTATGGATGAAGACCACAGTCGATAAGGAGTTTAAATGATCTACAGGTTTGTACAGGGGAAGGAATAAGGACACCACGGTCAGACATGCTTCTTTAATATCTTTCTCTCACATGTTTCCCCTTTCTTCACATGTTTCCCCTTTTTCCTTTTAAGTACCTCAAGGAGGACAAAGGAAACCATTGAGTATTTTTTCACATTGTACAGCTACAGAACATCTTTCACCCTGAAGCATGTAGTTTTCTCCAGGTTTTGGAGCACTTTGAAATAATTTGCTGAATTTTTCAGGCTTGGAGGGTGAGGGGGGTTGCGGATGTGTGCGCACGTATGCAAGAAATTCATCTTATCTACGGTATGTTCGCAAAAACTGCAACCGCATAAGTGTTCGGAGTATGAAAGGAGTCCGTCGTGGCAGGTTTTGTATGGGATGTTGTGTAGGCTTACCCTTTCTTTGCTTTTTTAAGTAGCTGTACGTACATGTTTACACCAGCAGCACATGAATGCATCATCCCATCTGACTGCGTTCAAATCATGAAGCACAAGCTGGCAGAGAGCACGGAGGAGCCGGCCAGAGAGACGTGAACACCTTTAGCGAGGTTCTGCCTTCACACAGCATGGAGGGTCCTGTCTTGTCACACACACACACACAACCTGAATTCTGAGAATGTGTTTGTGTTGGGAGTAATGCAGTCATCACGCTATCTCCATCTGAACGAGGAACAAACGAGGCGAGCATGATAGCTGCACGTGCAGACATGCTCGATACCATGCAGGGGGTGGGAGGGATTTATCTGAAGGCGGTGAGAGGGATGAGCGGGACGCGAGCAGCCAGAACAAGCTGTTGCTGCCGCGTGCTTTCACACCATCCACACACATCTTGTCTGCTTTCACGGATGCATCCATTCATGCCAACACCACCTTTGTTCCCTTAAATGCTGCGTTCAAACTACATTTAAATGCTAATTTGCTAAATAACACAGCCTTAACCCAAGGCCTTTTTTCAGTGTGGCCATGGAACTGTTAATACTTTGAGTGATGTCATTTGCATTTAAAACCAATCACATTTATTGACGTGGTGTTATAGTTGTAATTGCATCTCTATCAGGCAGAGCTGCTCTGAAATAATCTACTGCTTGAGTTAATATTTAAGAATCATATGCAATATTTATATTTCATACATGGTAAAGACACTGATACAAGATTGTAAGGGGTAGTTTGACAACATCTTATTGGGTAAAAGGCTTGATCTAAAAAAATTGACATTTTGCTCAATATTGAAGCTGTGCATTTAATTTCATCTGAATGGTAGACTATTCGTAGGGCTGGTGAGCTAATGTCTGACCAATCAGACACAATCGCACTCCAAGCTATAGTGCAGTCGCTAATTGGACAATAATGAACTGTTCAACAAACGTAGTGTGCCATTGTAACCACTACTTCAGCCCATTATAAAATAATTACCATATAACTATAATGCCGTGAGAGGAGGGGGGCTTACCTCCATGTCAACACAATAGGCTGTATGTAAGAGGTGGCCGTATTCACCGTGGGTTCACCCATCTTGTTTTGCAACCAGAAGTGACAGGAGAGGATGGGGCAAAGTACAAGTGACCGCTGAAAAAGACGTGTTGGGGCGACCAAAATTGTACAATTCTTTAATGAACAAAAAACAGACTGGGAAAGGGTTAAAGTCCTGAGATGACAACACGGACAACTCCCAGACCGGACAAAGCCCTAAAGCATACCCTGCTTTACGGTCTATTGTACTCTCACCAGTCAATGTTTACTGAGGTGATAAATCAAGAGAGAAGTAGAGTCATTTTCTCATAGACTTCTATACAACCAGAGCAGTCGCCCCCTGGTGGACACTAGAGAGAATGCAGCTTCAAGGCACTTCTGCATTGGCTTCACTTTTCAGACCCAGAGGTTGCCGTCAACAATGTTTTATCAACAATTGCCGAAATAACCATTTCACATTGCTGCTTTGAACATGTCCATGTCCCAGATACGTTGGTAAACCAAACACTTTCATGTCTTGCTTTGTAGCATAAATTTCACTGAGCTGTATTCACTGCATCTGTCACGGGGCATGATGAGGACTCAAGCGCAGACAGTCAGGTGTGGTGAAAAAGGGTTTTAATGAACCAAAAACAAACAGGGAATCCAAGGACAAGACAAGAGTCGAGGGGGGAAAACCGGCAGGACAAGGCAGAGCAGGCAGACTGGGAAACCGGGAACAGGACGAGCAAAACGGGCGGATAGGTAGGAAACAAACAATGATCTGGCAGTGGGTGTGTGAGGCAGGGGTTTAAATAGTGAAGGAGGCAGAGTGAGCAGGTGAGAGTAATGAACTGATGAGGTGAGTGTGACTGGCAGGTGCACTGAATGAACTGATTAGGGACAGGTGAAGGGAGTGAGGAGCTACAGAAAACACACAGAACACACAAAGGCAAAGCCTGATTGTGACAGTATCCACACAACCCTGGTTTACTACAGCAGTATGAACCCAAAATAAACATATTTTGCTTTCATTTTATTGCAATAAACGGATATAGAGGATGAAGAAGTAACTACATAACAATGCTGATTTGTAAAGTCTGAATTCATGCTTTGTCAGGTCTGTCCTCGAGACGACAAGCAAACAATTTTTTTCTGATTGAACTTTGGATCAATCAGTGTTCGGCTATGCTAAAATTGGAGCAGTTCCATCAACTCCAAAAATAAGGTCATCGAGGAATAAATATGGTGATGATGTCATAAATAGTCTGTGGTTTTACACATACATTTTTACAGAGAGTTTTGTCTGATATGAGGTATCGTAGAGCTCTGGATGACCACAGACGGCAACTACATTTTTTTCTCCATTTCTGATTGAACAACATCAGGACATCTGTGACAATAGGAGGAAATGTCATCGCTGATGCGCTTTCAAGACAAAGCATCTCACGATTTTCTCTCTGACGTGGGATTTGCATCATGGAGCGGATGACGCAAATCCTAGGTATTTGAGTTGTAATAGGGCTTTGTGAAAAGCTTGCTTCGGGTTTGGTGTAAACACACCATAACAACTCAGCAGAATTTATTCAGAGTCTGGTAGCAGTTTACTACCTACAGAATATAGATTTCAATTTCATTAATTGCTGCACTGAAGCTTATCTATGCTTAGTATACTTAAAATAATCCTTTGTCTTTACAGTACATACTCTATGGACATAAAATTAAAATAAATGTATGCTTCTATTAACATGAATTGAGTCTTTGAAATGAATAGTTATGAATGCAAAATAAATTAAAAAGAAGAATATACAACTTGCTTCAATCCGTGCACTTGCAATTTAATTCTGAATAAAGGTATTAACTCTCCCTTTAAACTCAATGAGTTCTCTCTCAGTCAACGAAATAGTAGAACCGCAACGAATCAATCCAGAAGCAATGAGTGTCTCTTCAGGAGGAATCCAAAGGGGTCCTTTTATTTTCCCTAATTAGGGACCGAGCAACCGACAACGTCGGGCCTGCGAAGGCCCTATTGAAACTGTAAGGTTTGTTATTATTAGGGCCCGAGCTACCGACAACGTCGGGCCGTGAAGGCCCTATTGATATTGTAAGGGTTATTGGGGCCCGAGCAACCGACAACGTCGGGCCGCGAAGGCCCTATTGAAATTGTAGGGGTTATTATTAGGGCCCGAGCTACCGACGTCGGGCCGCGAAGGCCCCATTGATATTGTACCCGTTTGGGTAAACGTACGCATGGTTGGAGGACTTGCCATGCATGAAAACTCACCAAATTTTGGGGACTTGTCAGGCCTGGTGAATATAGCCATCTGAAAATGAATGCATCTTTCTGTGTTAAGAAATGGCTCTCTAGCGGCCCCTACAAGTCGGACCAGTGACGCCCCTCGGCCAGTATGTCCGATTGACTTGAAATTCGACACACATGTCCGACTCCGCTAGATCTACAAAAAAGCCTCTCAGACCCCTAAGCTCCGCCTCCTTCGATTTTCCGCCATATTGAATTTAGTGTAAAACACATTTTTGCGAACTCCTCCTACATGCTTGGTCCAATTACTACCCAATTTGCTGTGGATCATTACCGGATCTACCTCATCAAAAGTTATCAAAAGCTTTCTGATATCTCTTTTCATTTACAAGATATGGACCAATAAACTTCTTAGGGGCGTGGCTTAATATCAATACACATAACTTCTCAACCGTTTGTCCTAAAATTCCAAAATGTGCAGCCTATGTGCACATCGCATGCTGTAACACACCCTGATATTTGTTTTGCATTCAACCACTAGGGGGCGCTACAGCAAACCCGCAAAGTTGTGCTTTTTGTCACTTTTTGCAGATTTCAGCCTTCGTATTTTAACGAACTCCTCCTAGAGAATTTATGCGATCAACTTCTCCTTTGGTCAGGATGCTCTTAAGACCTTTGTGATTAAAAGTTAGCAAAATCGCGCACTTTCATGGAAGAACCTTGACATGGCGTGGCGGCCATTTTGCCTCATTGTTTTTGAAAAAATAAGTTCTTATAAGTTGTTATAACTCCAAGGTACATTATCCAATCCGCACAAAACTTCTTATGCATGATGCTACTTCAAGCCTAAACATACGTCAATTGAAAATATTTCAATAACTCATAGCGCCGCCTACTGGCTAAAGGAAATGTCATATTTTATACTTTTATTCATTCCTCCTAGCCAGGTCACCTGATGAGTCTCAAAATTGGTAAGGATAGCCTTAAGACATTGATGATAAATCGCCAAGAATATTGTGCGTTTTCGTTGAACACTGTTGCTGTGGCGACGCATCGTTCGCCATGAAAAAGGAAGCTGATGGTTTAGTGGGTTGAGATGCTCAAAAACTCATGGAACTTTTTACATGTGTCCTAGGTGATAGGCAGACAGTGTATATGGGTTTTGGGCTTGGCCGTTATAAATTGCCTCTATAGCGCCCCCTACAATATTTCAAAAGAGCAGCCCTAGCGCTACGTTTGAGCTACATGTATGAAACGTAGTAGGCACATGTATCTTATGGAGACTTAAATATAAGTCTCTTGGGACCATGCTCTAAACCCTACCGGAAGTCGTCCAGTTTCATTTATGTGTCATTTTTCAATCGATTTTGGCCTATTTCTAGTCGCTATACTTTAACGAACTCCTCCTAGGGACTTCATCAGGTCCACTTTACATTTTGTCAGTACCATGTCAAGACCATAGTGATTAAAAGTTATCAAAAGCTTTACGTTTGACGGAATCGTTTAGCCGTAACGGGCGGCTACTTTATGTGATTCCTCATGAAAAAAGCTGATGTAACTCAGCTGGACTTGTTCCAAACAGTCCCAAACTTCACTTGCTTGATAACACTCATGGCCTGAGGATGTATATAAGCTTATTTTCACTAGTACTCACAGCGCCACCTGCTGGCAAAAGGAAATCTGCGTTTTGTGACAAACACCTCCAACTTACATTACTTTTACACCATGTGGTTTACACTTGACAGAGCAACATAATGCATGTTTGCACGTGTTCTGTAGCGCCAGGCAGCGGATACAGAAAGCATCGGACTATTTGCAAAGCATCATTTCCGGCATCAGGCGGTCCACGCGGGATTACAAACGTCTCACTCGCGGACGCGCCGTCCGACGGTTGCGGATGTTCTCGGAGGCGCAGGCCGGAGTCCCGCCGGCACTCCCGACGCGCTGCAGATTGCGAGGGCCCGCTCATCGCTGCTCGCAGCTTTAATTAGGGCCCGAGCTACCGACGTCGGGGCGGGAAGGCCCTATTGATACCCGTTTGGGTAAACGTACGCATGGTTGGAGGACTTGCCATGCATGAAAACTTACCAAATTTTGGAGACGTGTCAGATCTGGTGAATATAGCCATCTGAAAAACAATGCATCTTTCTGTGTTAAGAAATGGCTCTCTAGCGCCCCCTACAAGTCGGACCGGCAACGCCCCTCGGCCAGATTGACTTGAAATTTGACACACATGTCCACTTGAGATAGAGCTACAAAAAAGCCAATCAGGCCCCTAAGCTCCGCCTACTTAGATTTTCCGCCATATTGAATTTAGTGTAAAACACATTTCTGCGAACTCCTCCTACATGCTTAGTCCCATTACTACCAAATTTGCTGTGGATCATTACTGGATCTACGTCATAAAAAGTTATCAAAAGCTTTTTGATATCTCTTTTCGTTTATAAGATATGTACCAATACATTTCTTAGGGGCGTGGCTTAATAGCAATACATATAACTTCTCAACCGTTTGTCCTAAAATTGCCAGATTTTCAGCATATGTGCACATTGCATCCTCTAACATACCCTGAGATTCATTTTGCATTCAACAACTAGGGGGCGCAACAGCAAACCCTCGAAGTTGTGCTTTTTGTCACTTTTTGCAGATTTCAGCCTTTGCACTTTAACGAACTCCTCCTAGAGATTTTAAGCGATCAACTTCTACTTTGGTCAGGATGCTCTTAAGACCTTTGTGATTAAAAGTTATCAAAATCGAGAGTTTTCATCAAAGGACCTGGACGTGGCGGCCATTTTGCCTCATTGTTTATGAAAAAAGAAGTTGTTATAACTCCAAGGTACATTATCCAATTCGCACAAAACTTCTTATGCATGATGCTACTTCAAGCGAAAATATTTCAATAACTCATAGCGCCGCCTACTGGCTAAAGGAAATGTCATATTTTATACTTTTATTTATTCCTCCTAGCCAGGTCACCTGATGAGTCTCAAAATTGGTAAGGATAGCCTTAAGACATTGATGATAAATCGCCAAGAATATTGTGCGTTTTCGTTGAACACTGTTGCCGTGGCGACGCATCGTTCGCCATGAAAAAGGAAGCTGATGGTTTAGTGGGTTGAGATGCTCAAAAACTCATGGAACTTTGTACATGTGTCACAGGTCATTGGAAGAAATAGTTGATATGATTTTCTTTATTGGCCGTTTTAAATTGCCTCTATAGCGCCCCCTACAATATTTCAAAAGAGCAGCTCCAGCGCTATGTTTTGGCTACATATATGAAACTTGGTAGGCACATGTATCCTATGGAGACTTAAAAATAAGTCTCTTGGGACATCACTTGAACAATTTGTTCTGGTCCAAGGGTCACTTTATCGAAGTCAGGAAGTCATGGTTATTGACATCTTCTCCAGGTGTTAGTTCTACCACTGACCCCATTTGTTTCTTACAGACACCCTAATGTTGCACGGTGTATTGATACTAAAAAGGTACCGCGGTACCCGTACGTTAAAAACGATACGATTTTGCATATTTTTAGTATCGATACTTCATTAAAATAGCGCGCGATCAGAGCGCACTCACTGTTCCGCTCCCTGTCATGCTGCCTGCACGCATTGACTGCAAGGGGGCAGGGCTGCCCAGCGCTCACTCACAGAGAGTAATCACAGGGGAGACATGGCATCAAGTGCAGGAGCTTTTGCCGACCATCCTCGGCTTGTTGGAAAAAAAGATGGCAGAAGTGAAATCTGGAAATACTTTGGCTACAGTGAAGGAAAGCCTACTGACATACAGAGACCCGTCTGCAAAACTTGTTTCAAAGCCACACAGACCAAGGGAGGCAACACGTCAAGCAAAGCACCTTTCAGACAGACACCCCGAACTTTTCAAAACAAATGTGATTAAATGTTTATGATTATACCCATATACAGCTAACATGAGTAGCCTTAGCCTAGTTTGACGACAAGCCTATATGATCATAAGGTCACAATGCACACAGAAGTGTATTAAATGAAACACAATTGATGTAAAATGGCTACATGCTGGTGGAGCCTGAGGGTGGATCTTGAGCTAATTCTTTTAATTTTTAGTTAAGGAAAAATAATCATTCCATGAATTAAGATAAAATATGAAGTGTAAATATCAAACTCACTATGCAAGTAAATGAAGCATTGTTTATCCACCCACTCTCACAGACAGTCAGACAGATGCCAGCAGAGTCAGCAGCAACACAGAGACAGAGTTCCCTTCCAGCTGTGTTTGACAGCCAGCGGAAATATGAGAGAGGCTCAAAAGATGCAAAGAGGTTAAACATTAATCCATCCATCCATCCATTTTCCTCCGCTTATCCAGGGTCGGGTCGCGGTGGCAGCACCGGCAACATGTTCCAGCTCATTCTGGGAGATCCCGAGGCGTTCCCAGGCCAGCTGGGAGATGTAATCTCTCCAGTGTGTTCTGGGTCTTCCCCGGGGTCTCTTCCCAGTTGGATGTGCCTGGAAAACCTCCAGTGGGAGGCGTCCAGGAGGCATCCTAATTAGATGCCGGAACCACCTCAGCTGACTCCTTTCGACGCGAAGGAGTAGCGGCTTGACTCCAAGCTCCCTCCTGATGACCAAGCTCCTTACCCTATCTCTAAGGCTGAGCCCGGCCACCCTACGGAGGAAACTCATTTCGGCCGCTTGTAGCCGCGACCTTGTCCTTTCGGTCACGACCCAGAGTTCGTGACCATAGGTGAGGGTAGGAACGTAGACCGAGTGGTAAATTGAGAGCTTTGCCTTCCGGCTCAGCTCCCTCATCACCAAGACGGTCCGGTGCAGCGCCTGCTTTACTGCTGCAGCCGCACCAATCCGCCTGTCGATCTCCCGCTCCATCTTCCCCTCACTCGTGAACAAGACCCCAAGACTACTTGAACTCCTTCGCTTGAGGTAGGCACTCCGTCCCCACCTGGAGGGAGCAATCCACCGGTTTCCGGCAGAGAACCATGGCCTCAGATTTGGAGGTGCTAACTCTCATCCCCGCCGCTTCACACTCGGCTGCAAACCGCCCCAGTGAATGCTGGAGGTCACGATCCGAGGAGGCTAACAGGACCACATCATCTGCAAACAGCAGCGAGGCGATCCCGAGACCCCCGAACCTGACGTTCTCCGCCCCCAGGCTGCGCCTAGATATCCTGTCCATGAAAGTCACAAACAGGACCGGTGACAAAGGGCAGCCCTGGCGGAGGCCAACACCCACCAGGAACGTGTGACTTATTGCCGAGAATGCGGACACAGCTCCTACTGCAGTCGTACAGAGACTGGATCGCCCGTTGTAACGGGTCCGGCACCCCATACTCCCGCAACACCCCCCACAAGAACCCCCGAGGGACCCGGTCGAAAGCCTTCTCCAAGTCCACAAAGCACATGTAGACTGGTTGGGCAAACTCCCAGAACTCCTCCAGTAGTCTTGCGAGGGTAAAGAACTGGTCCACTGTTCCACGGCCGGGACGGAATCCGCACTGCTCCTCTTGAATCTGAGGTTCGACAAGCGGTCGGAGCCTCCTTTCCAGCACCCTGGCATAAGCCTTCCCCGGGAGGCTGAGTAGTGTGATACCCCGGTAATTCGAGCACACTCTCCGGTCCCCCTTTTTGAAGATGGGAACCACCACCCCGGTCTGCCATTCCATGGGCACTGATCCCAACCCCCATTCGACATTGAAGAGGCGTGTCAGCCAGGACAGCCCAGCTATGTCCAGCGCTTTCAGCATCTCAGGGCGGATCTCATCCACCCCCGGCGCCTTGCCACCAAGGAGCTTTTTAACTACCTCAGCGACCTCTGCCAGGGATATGGGTGAGCCTCCCAATAGGTCCTCAGGCGCTGCCTCCTCTGCAGAGGACATGTTGGTCGGGTTTAGGAGTTCCTCAAAGTGCTCTTTCCACCGCCCGACGATGTCCGCTGTCTGGGTTAGCAGTCCCCCCCCCCCTGCTGAGAACAGCCTGGGGTAAGCCCTGCTTTCCCTTCCTGAGCCATCGGATGGTTTGCCAGAACCTCCTTGAGGCCAACCAAAAGTCCTTCTCCATGGCCTCCCCGAACTCCTCCCATGCCTGAGTTTCAGCATTCGTGACCGCTGCAGCCCTTCTGGCCTGCCGGTGCCTGTCAGCTGCTTCAGGAGACCCCTGGGCCAACCAGGCCTTGAAGGTCTCCTTCTTCAGTTTGACGGCTTCCCTCACCTCTGGTGTCCACCACCGGGTTCTCGGGTTGCCGCCACGACAAGCACCGATGACCTTCCGGCCAAACATTAATATTAATGCCATTTGTTAAGTGTTCAAAAAGCTAGGCAGAAACAAGCTGGTAAAAAAGGGAACCATACAGATGTTTTATTTATTACTACTATAGACAAATATACCAGTATCGTATCGTTTTTGTGGTATTGTATCGAATTCTGGTATCGTAAGTATCGGGTATCATGATACTTATGGCAGGTATCGTATCGAAGTCATAATTTTGGTATCGTGACAACCCTAAGACACCACTAACCCCTCTGAGGGTGTTAGTATCTTCACTGGTCAGACAAATGGCCCCAGAGGCTTTCAAATCCCTGTCCTTCCAGACTCACCCAGAGGGAACAGGTGCCCTAAGATTAAGAGTTATCAGAGCCACTATTTTGTTGCGGACAATTGGTTCACCTTTTTACAATGATCTAGGATGCTCTCTCCGCTATGCGGACAGCTGTTGGTGTGCTTAACGGTCCCTCCCACCTCGGTGCATTCCATGATTTCATGACCTCGTGCGTTGGACTTGTTATGATCCTCCCGAGTGGGACAGGACGTAATTTCTTTTCTTTTTAACATTTTTCTGTATTTTCTCCCATATGTTCATCTTGTCTAACAAATGGTTCAGGCTCGGCAAGATAGTAAGGTATTTTGATTTAATTATACTATTTGTTCTTTCAATCAACCCTGCTGACTGCGGGTGATAAGAGCAATGATATTTCATGTTTATTCCAAATACCTCAGCCAAATGTTTTATTTCATTTTACAAAATGTGTATCATTTATCATCATTTTTAGTAATAGCATCTGGTGTTTTGGTTGGAAATACCTCGATCCATTTGCAGCTATGCTGCAAAGACCCTGTTTATCATAGATGCCATCCCACCTGTTGAGACATGGTCCAACCCTTGGCTCAAAAGAGCCGTATATCTGTTCAAGGTCTTAGGTAATATTAGTTTGCCCTCAGGTCATTCCCAGAACCCATCGTTGTTTATTTTGCAGTTTTGTTTTATCCAATAAGTTTTTTATTGCTGTGGAGCATTTGTTTGCATGTCTTTTAAGATCTTGTGATCTAAATGTTGCACTCTAAAGAAAGTTGGTCATTTAGTATTTGATTTAATTTGTACTACATCGAGTAGTTGTAATATCAATTCTCTATGTGTAATAGGTTTGTTGATGTTACCATTGCTGAGCAAACACATGTACGCATGAGTATGCATAGTTACTATCTGTATAGATCAGTGGTGGGCCGTCAGGGCCTACAAGGCCTTCTCTGCTGGCCTAAACAGAATCACAAAGTTACAGCTATTTTATAATTTAATAATGATTCATAAATGCACTACATGTATTATTTGTTTCCCATTATCTTATTTTCTCATTGCACAGCTCCTGTCTTCCTCAGTTGCTCTGCTTCCAGTGCAAGTTGTTTTAAGTAGAGCTTCTATCCAATCAGATCTCACCTCTGTGTCTCTAGGTAAGAAGAGAGGCCCGAGGCCTGCAGACTCACAAGTGCATCCCTTTGCAGTTTAAGTGAATGGGGACGATATTGTTGATTGTCATAGTGTTCAACCAATCAGATCTTTAGTTTGACATGTTGGGCGTATTCTTTGACGTGCCAGAGCCTGCTAGCTGGCCTACAAGTACATCAGCATTAACGGGCAGCTCAGTTTCCAGGTGCGCTGTGATTGGTCAGTGGGCGAGCACGTGAGTATCGTGAAACGAAACTTAACTTGCCAGCAGAGCTTAGTTGGAGTAAGAGTTCAAATTTAAAGATATGGAAGAAATTACAACATTTTTAGGGTTTTGCTTGGTGTAGTTTATTTATTCTTTTTACCTAGCTTTGTTTTTGGCTGAATAAGGAGGAGAAACGGATTTAGTGGCGGAGTTACTGACATCGCCTTTCTCAAGAAAGAAGGACATTTCAGGAAAAGCTGGACATCATAAGAAATGGTCAGTCAACCCCACAGCTGGCAGCCTGACTCAGCCAGGAAAAGGATTTGTATGAACGGTATTTCTTGCTGACAGCGTCGGAGAAGTGTTGCACATTTTATGGCTGGGAATGTGTTTCATTTTAACTGAGCTCTTGGTGTTTGGAGCTACGCTACGCTAATCCCAGCACTGATGAACTTGTTAACATCTTTTTAAATATCATTAAAGCTTCGTCTGCTTCAAGAGTCCAGCACAATTTGTTGTGTGCTGCCATCGGTTTATCATAAATCAATTTTGATGAAGGTTTAGCTAATTCAGCGTAATTAGGAACCCAACTTCTACAGAAATGAGTCGCTCCTAAGAATGACATGATTTGTCTTTTTGTTTGAGGTTTTGGTGCTTTGAGAAAGGCTTCTTTTCTTTTATCGGCCATTTTCAGATAAAATATAACCCAAATATTTTACTTTTTCTTTACAGAGTTTGTTTTTTGCTTACTTTATGATCTTGTTCACAGAGAAACTTTTACAGTGCAAGAGTGTCCTCTTTGCATTGTTGTTGTGTCTTAGAGCATATCAAATTGTCATCCACATAAAGTAAGATTTGACTTCCCCCTGGTGGGTCGAATTTAAAAAGAAACTGGAATTGACAATTTGTATGCACTGGTATTGAGAAAAATGCATGAGCTAGATCTATCACAGCATTAACTGTTTTCAAAGCCTCCTCAGCAGAGCAGAGGGTGAAAATGTCTCACTTATTTTGTTTGAATTTAGACAAGAGCACGGCCTTTGCTGTGACTGTGACTCAGTTTATCAAGACTGTAGTAATAGTTTGGTGAGTTAGAAACCACTTGCACACAACAGTCAATTGTTTATTCAAACCACTTTCATTCTCTGCCTAACAGGTTAACTGGACATTTGTTTTTGATAACACGGTTTTGTCTGTAAGCCTGTTTTGGGATCTTATGATCGTTAATGGTACCGATAGATATTCTGCTTGTACATGCTCCAAAATCACACAAAAATACTACCTCACACCCCTCAATAACTCTAACCCCACAATTATATTTGATATAGTTCTAATATTTCTATCTATTATTCTTTACCGTCAGTCTATGTCTGTGCATCAGTGTGTGTGCGTGTTTTTACATGACCTGATTCATCTGTTGAATGTGGTGTCCAGACGTCCCCCTCCTCCCGTTGTCCTCCCTCCTCCCTTTGAAAACAATCAGGCTCTGCTCCATGAAACTCCCGTCCATCCGCTCTCTCCACTTTTTTCCTCCACCATCCCGTCCACGGAAACCCCAGCGTCTTTGATTGTCTCGGAAACACACATTAGAACAAACAGGTTCAGATATTTCAAATAGCATCATCATAGTCAAATAGCATATTTTGTTTCCCTTTTTTCTTTTGATGGTTACGCTGCAACACTGTTGCTGTGTGTACAGATAATACTACTGGTGGGTGTTGCTCACCGTATTCTGTGCCCGATCTGGTGGATGCTGGTTTGTAGAGCGGTCTGTTGTGGTCCTCGCTCATGAGTTTGGTCAGCACAGACACTATTTCAGATGAAGTGTCTGGCCTGGGATTTCTTGCGGTCGGGCTGGGCGTGTCCAGGACAGTGGCAGGAAAAGAGCGGAGCGGAGTTTTTGGAGGATTAGGCTGTTGAGCTTGTGGAGTTTGTTGTGAGATTGCTGAAGGAGAAGCAGAGGGAGGCGGAGCATACGGAGGGGGCCGCCTTCTGCACACCATTTCATAGGCTTGGATACAAATCAGGAGAAATAGTCACGTTAACACTTTCCTCATTCTTCATCTTCATATATTTAATCTCTCCATTATAAGTATCATATTTACTCTCTTTGCTAGCATTTGACCCCATTGTTTCTCATAGTCTAGTTAGTATTTTAATTTATAGTGAAAGAAATTACAATTTCTCTTTTAGCTTAATACTAAAAATAAAATCTTTCCTTAGTTCACTAAAGTGTTATTTTTTGAGCCAAGGTAAAAAATATTTTTGCCAAATAGAATTTTTAGTGTTCCTCGAACCTCAGGTTTCTATCTGAACCTAATAGTGTAAAAAAGTATCTCTTTTTTATCTCATTTTATCTGCCATTCAGTTTGCCATTAAAAGTCAGAGTTTTAAACCTGCTGTGACTGCTGACAAGGACCAGGGCTGAGGTCACCTTGGAATAATAGCATGACACATTCAACAGTTCTTCTATAATCTGGCCTTATGTTTCATGGTCAGTCTACTCCTTCTGCTTTCATTGCTTGTAAACCTTCGTTATCAGAACATAATGATGTTATAGGCCTGCTATCCCAGCAGTTACAATATGCAAGCACTCATTGTAGCTGACGCTGACCGGAGTATAAACGTTGCCATGACAACACCGGAAGTTGACTTACGCGATTTGTATTATTATTAGTTTATTTCTGCAATTATAATACATGTTATGTTTACTGTAATTTTGGGCACCTTGTGTTAAACTCATTATCGTTTTGCCCTTGTATACTGATGATGATAGACGAGCTTTTGTTGTTGTAACATGACCATTAACCCGGAAGTTAAGCGGAGCTCAGAAAGACGACAAATGGCGGGTGAAACCAGCGAACCTTTTCTTTCCCGTCATGTTATTCTCCTGCTGGTCTACCAGGCGAACACGGTAAAGCTGATTAAAGTACTGTTATACTTGTTGTAGGTGATGAGAGACAGAGTATTTGTTTCTTTGTTGTTTGTACATGAAGCTATTTTGTGTCTTCTAGTTTTCACGGTGTTCCATGAGAGGACAATAATAAACGTGAACATCAGTAAGAAGCGTGGACTCTTTTATGACCAGTGTGGATAAACTCATTAGGAATGGCTCATCGGGGGCTTGGAGCTGAAGGCTCATAACATTTCACAAGGGGCCATTATTTATTTTTATTGGCATTACATGACACTATGTAAACTGGGCTGCTTCTCTGGGCTTTTAAGGCCTGAAAACATTATTTAACCAGAGCTCCCTGGGTCAAGGTGAGTCCAACATACAATAGGAGTTTTTGCTTGTTTCTGTACAATGTTGATCCAGTTTTCACCATATTCGAGACAATAAACATTCTTGGGAGGCATTCTCATGGTATAAAAATCATTACATACACTATGTGTGTACTGTGATTCAAGGCCTTTATACTCCGGGGGCATTGTTTAAGTGCAATTTGCACGTCAATATGTGCGGAACAGGTTGAGTTGCACTTATATGTATGAAACAACAACAGAGAGGCTTTGTAGTATGAACCAAGACAACAAACTGTATTTATCTTTTCAACCGCAGACCAGATCTACTCTTCTACTCTTACCTTACACAGTAAAAGCCCTAGACATAAAATATTCACAGGCGAGTATTTTGAATTCTCGTGTTGCATTTTCGTCATGGCTGCTGCCTGGAACTGTTTTTTGTATGTACACAGGTTCATATATTCATGTCTTTATTTTAAACATGTGCAAGGTAGAGTGAGTAGGGAGGCCGTGCCACTGCCATTTATAAACATACCTTGTCAGCTGATACCAATGCTAATATCAACATTGTCTGTCAATTGCATGATAATCATGCATACAAGCTATTCAAACTGATGTTTTCATTTTAAACATAAATGTGGAAACTAAAATGAGTGATGGCCTATTAGTGCCACTGCCATGCATAAACATACCTGTTATCTTTCATACAATAATGAACTATTAAAATAATGGACAGATTCATGTTTTTTGGTCGAGTTACAAAACGATCCATTTTCGCTCATAACAATGTCCAAACACTCATAATAATATACTGGCCTCAGTAGTTGGCTGTTGTGGAGAGGAGCTGCAGTGTTTTAGCCAGGAATATCTTGCAAAAATGATTGCACAAAGATTCGTGGGTGAAGTAAATGTCGTCGTTTTTTCATTTATTTATTTTTTACAACGGTATCTTCTTTTCAAATAATATTGCAGCGTGTGTCCTTGTGTTTGGGATCTTAGTCAGCTGGGGACTGAATAGGCTCTCGGTCAATCACGGGGAACCTGACAGAGCCAGCATGTAACATGCGGCCTCGTGATTGGCACATCAGCAATAGGGGCGCTGTGAGTGAACTGGTGTCCAGCTTGAGAGCTCCTGTGTGTCGCTGAATGTGTGCATCTCTGACTGAAAGATAACATCTTCTGCCTCCATTTATCTATTCGCTACAATATGTCGGATTAATGATAATGTGTATTTAAACACATTTAAATTCGTGGAAAAATAATTGGGGGGAAAAAAATATTTAAAAAATATGAAAAATGGTCTAATCAACCAAAGATTTCACGACCACCCGACTTACTTTGCAGCAGTCCTGCCTGTCCAGGCTGCTGATCATGTAGGTTATAAACAAATTAAAGTGCATTACTTTCCGTAGTTATAAGTCCTGTCATGGGAGCATTATCATGCTCGGACTCCATTGTTTCCGTTTGTTCTGCTGTCCAGCCCCTTGTATTCATGGATTTACATGCTTTTGCAAACATTTTTTACGTGTTTGACAAAACTACACAACTTATTTATCAGTATTGTGTTTACGGCTTGTTGTGCTGCCACCGAGTGGCCCAAAAAACAAAATCAGTTAATGCCATTCCAAAACTGACTCAATAGAATTATGGGAAAATAATGTAATCCTGCATCCTCCACCTACGGTGGTCGATGTCTTAATTTAATCTAAATGTAATTTTGACAAACTCCAGCTGAAGACTTTAATTACAATAACAAACTTACATAATCATACTACTTAAGCCCAAGCGCCCCCATTTTTGGGGGCTGTGGAGAAAGTTTAGCGTAGAGTGTGTCTAACAATGCACTTATCACGAACGAATATAATGATGTTGATCATTATAAACAGCAGAACCTGGGCTACAATAATATGTAAGACGTTTTTACATGCTCCAAACACAACTCAAACAACCAACTAATGAATTACCAAATATCAAAATCCATATAGCGCCACCTAGGCAACCCACTCGTCACATTTCTGGCTCCACCGCTGTGGTATTTTATGCAATACGCACACCCAATATCTCAAAAGAAAGCAGACACCCCACAGATTCCGGACATATACATCAAACACAGCTACAACAAAGCATCAGTAAGATATGAGCCAAAGAACACCAACAACAGAAATCGCTTCATCAAACGATAGTTGTAAAATATCTCTTACCTTTGCTGTTTTTCATCGATATATTTATTTTCCCGGTAAATCCACGGTGAAATACGTTACAGCTACGTCGTGTGTGTCACTAAAATCATTGCGGGACGTTTCAAAGTTGCTGTGAGTCGATACAGGAAGACTGAGAATCGCCTTGCGTCTCAACCTAGCATGTCTCACAGAATGGCGCCCTGCTGATTATGATTGACTAACAGTGCTGTCAATCTCATTTTGCATCATTCCTAAGAGATAGTCATCCTGAAAGTGCTTATTTATTTAGGTGAACCTGAAACTTTTCAATTTAAGCTGTGTGCCATCTTCATTTACTCTTAACCAGTAACATATATACTGATATTTACACATCTGAACAAATCTCACAAGTGTTCCCTTTATTATAACACCAAAATTATTCAAATAGACCTTGTGGTTGCAGAGATATACTCTTTTTAGTTTGGGTATTCAATTTTCGAGCAGAGGCCTAAAAAATAGGGTTAGGGTTAAACAGGTAATAACACTTGAAAAGAAAATAAGAATCATTCTCATCTTTGGACCTGCCCACCTGTAGGCCCTCACCAGTCCTCAAAGAGAAGCAGCGAGGCTTGATAAGAACATTTAGAGACAACTTGTGCTTAATCGCATTGTTTTGAAATGAGAAATGATCCATGTCACAACTCCACCTGACTGAGGCTCATAAATGTCATGTCTACTCTCCTCTCAGGAAAGAGAGACGGTTATTTGAGTAGAACCCGTTTCAAAGCACTAAGACCTTAGTGAGGAAAGTCAGACAGCAGTCTGTTTGAATGCTTTATAGTTTGTTCATTACTCAGGTGTGCAATCAAACACACATAATCACACACAATACCAGACAAGTGAAGGCAGCCTCATTTAATGAACCTTTTATTTCAAACTCTTTTTATCCGTGTTTTTTTACTTAAACAGACATAAAAGAATCAAGGCATTCAATATATGGTCGAAACAGTATGTACATACAAGACATGCATTCATCTTTAGTAATATTGATATATTGTTAGTTATTAGGGTTGTTAGTATGACTTAGTCACCAACTAGTCACGTGAGTGTGTAGTCAGTCAGTCACGTTCTTTTCCTGACTGTGAAATTGTTACCGAGATCTAACTTCCTGTGAAGACGGAAGTTTATTTTGAAGAGACGATGCATGTACCGAGTGGAAACTAACACCCCGTCCCCTGACACATCCAAAACTGATGGTAGAGGGAAACATAAAGAGTCACAATTTGAAGTGCCAGGCCACGGACCTAGCGTTTGAATAGTTGGGAGAGGGAACTTGCTGGTCTGAATGGGAGGATCAAAGAGTTCTCTCGCCCTCTTTTGGGTTCGTGCAGAGACGCGGCAGCGGCATGGGTTTTTACTCCGACACTTCCTGCTGAGAAACAGAAAATATGCCCTTTCTAGCATTTGTTTATCCGACTGACTTCACTCAGTCAAAGAGAAAGAGGTTCTCCTTTGACACTCAATTCAATACAATGCCGCTTAGTTGGCATGATAGTTCCAAAAAGACAATGTTGCCAAAGCATTGAAAAAACTACAAAACAATACCATTATGAATAATAACAAAACAATTAAACCTGCAAGCAGCATTGATCGGACGTCGAGGGTACTGAATGGACTCTGGTTGACGCGGCCATGCGTTTCTGTGACCATCACACACTGTGTGCACGAGTTAGATGATATTTCCTGCGTAGACCAGCAGCGTAGCAAGATCATGTTGCCAGGTCTTAAGCCTCAAATGTTTTGAGTGTACATCCGATACAATCATAAATGTAAGCCTTTAAAGATCATTAAGAAAATGAATGTGTGTGAATAAGCTTCAGTGTTTGTAACAGAGTTTACTGGGATTGGGTTCAACTCCCTGCAGTGTCCTGCTGTTTGTATTTGGACTTACATGAAAGTTAACAGAACAGTAGTGCCATTTGCTGTTACTTGAACACTTTAATTTAACACTGTTTTCATTTTAAGCTTTTCTGTAACTTTAGATTGTAGTGTGAAGCATTCATTGTAACGTTTAACCTGATTCTCATGTAGAAGCTCTGGACAGATCATTTATACTAATGCCCACTGACATGGTTTGAAAATGCACTGTTATCTAACTTTTGCTCTCCAAGCATCTTAGTTTGCACATATTTAGATCAGAGAAGTTTTTTTCTCATGGTGTGCCCATGAACCCTTTTAATAAGTTCAGTGTTTTGGCCGCTGTAATTTTAGAATCCTGCTTACGTCCCTGGTTGCCAGTAGGTGGCGCTATGACTATGAGTTAATATTGGCATGCAGAAGTCCTAAAGTCATGACAGTCAAGCGTGTCAAGTTTGGGACAGTTTTGACAAAGTACAGTCGAGTTAAAACAGCTTGATGGATGATGGCGAACCATGTAAAATGTCCGCCACACCAAGTCCACGTCGTTCGATGAAACCTCAAGTTTTTAGTAACTTTTAATCACGAAGGTCTTTAGATTGTTCTGACCAACTTCTAAGTTGATCTGATTAATTCCCTAGGAGGAATCTTCACAATGAAGCATTATCAAGGTCTTAAGGCTTTTCTGACAACATTTGAGAGGGATCTGATTAATCTGTGAGGAGCAGGATGTAAAAGTACACAACCCATAACTTCCTGTCGCCACTAGGTGGCGCTATTACTGTGATTCTAAATTGTCATATAGATGTGTTCCGGGTCAGGATGTTATGACATATGAGAAATTTGGCGCAGATTAGACAATGTACGGCCGAGTTACAACTTCCTGTTTCGTGGCAAATGGTGTTTTTTTTTGACGCCACGCCACAGATACATAGTTCGATAACTTTTTGATCTTTGAGTAACTTTTCACTGCCATGGAGTAACTTTTAAATACTAAGGTCTCAAGAGCATACTGACCGAATCTGAAATCAATCGGGTCAAATGGGAGGAGTTTGTTAAAGTATGACACCTTGAAATGGTCAAAAAAGTCATCAAATTCAAAATGGCCGACTTCCTGTTTGGTTTAGTGAAAATTTCCAAGAGGATCTTGTGTACGTCCCATCATGTTCCACATACCTACCAAATTTCATACAGCTAGGTGAAACCCAATGTTGGGGCTACTCAATAGGGGGCGCTATCGAGCCAATATTTCATACCGCAGCTGGACACCCCAATCAGACTGCAATTTTGGCAAAAACTTGCTTGCGTGCCAAATAAAAAAAAAATCCCAGTATCCCAAGCACCTCCTTTTTGCGACAAAACACGCAGAATAATAATAAACATTAGAATAACAATAGGTCCTCCGCTCCGACTACGTCGGTTCTCGGGCCCTAATTATATATATTTTTTTAAGCTGCCACTGTGGCACAGAATAGATTCACCAAATTCACATGGCAATCACAATTTCTGGCTCCAGTCCCCCAAGATGCTGACTGAAGAAAGACTATGGTTAATCCTCTTACATCTGTTAATTCCCTCAGCAGATTGAATGGAAATCTAGTCATGTTTAGAGATGTGAGTTATTTCAGACATCTGCAGTAAAAGTCTCGTACAAGTCTTTTTTCCATAGACACTTTTATGTGACTGAGAGCCGGACATGAAACTCTCCTGGTTGAATCATCAGTGCAATTACACAGTGCTGGTTAATATCTCAATCTTTGATAAAAAAAAAA
>NW_022280269.1:0-9192 GCF_004355925.1 Anarrhichthys ocellatus
CATATAAAACACAACCACAAAATACAATGTGTTAGGCACTGTAGACACTTAAGGGATACTTGTCAAAAATCTCATTTTGAATAAATATTAGGAAAATATATATTTTGTTATAAATATGTGGTTGCGCCACCTGACATTTTTTAGCCTGTGAAGTTAAAAAAAGTTTAAAAAAACAATTTAAAACACTATGAAAAGTTGGTTCAAAACAGACTTGTTTCACCACATTGTTCCAGACACAAAAATATGCATTACATCCATTTTGAAGATAATTTTTAAAATTACCTTTTTAGAAGCCTTATTTGTCAATGACCCAAATACGTGAATTTAAATGCAAAATAGGTATGTGCTGACCAGGAGACGGGGGAAGGTGGCGGTGTTCCTCAGCAGGGATGCTCGGTGGTGGTGATGTGCTGCTGGCAGGCAGCCGGGGACCGTGGGAGGCACAAGAGGGGGCAGAGCGGGGAGGGACCGGCGATGGAAAGTTCAGAGCTGGTGGCTGTAGTAGCCCCGAGGGACATTGGTCTTCTGCGACTGGGGCGAGAGCCGCCAGACAGGGTAGAGGAAGTGGCTGCCGGGCCAGTGTCTCCGGCCCGCTGCTGCTCTCCGTCTCTTCTGGCCAGAGCTTGGGCCTCCAGCCTTGCAGCACGGTCCTCCACAATGACGTCGGACATCTCGTGAGCTGTCAGTAACCTGGCCTTGGTGATGTTCCTCCTGACCTTGCCGGTGTTGCGGTTGTAGTTTATTTCGGCCAGGAGGTGGGCGAGGTCTACTGTTATCCGGCCTGATGTTACCAGGGAATGGGTGATGTAGGGATTGGGAGGAGGGGCAGGTGGAGGTTGGTTCTAGGGATTGGGGATAGGGACTGGGGAAAGGGGATGCTGGGAGGGGAGGGCAACATCAGGCGCAGCCCAGGAAGATGCCGATGGGGTTGGCGGAGGTGGTGAGGAGGCCCCATGCCGCGGCCCGGACGGTATGACCCATGACGGCCATTGTCCAGAGGCCACACCTCCTGAACCCAGCCACCACCAGTCTGATCCTTCACCCTCTGGTAGGAGTCTCTTAGGACCCTTGAAAACTTCTTAGAAACCAAGACAGATCTCCTGTAACACCAGAGAAATCTGCCTTCAAGGGTCTGAAGAAACTCACATCCAGAGGTTGAAGGATGTGAGACGTATGTGTTGGCAGGCACAGGAGAATGACCCCCTCCCTCTGTGCCGCCCGGACCAGCTCTGGATCCAGGTGCGATTGATGTCCATCCATGATGAGCAGCAGCGGGTGCTCCTGCGCGGTGAACTTCAGGAAATGCCCGACAAACCACTTCCTAAACAGCTCACTGTCCATGTACCCTGCTGGCGACTTCCCGTAGAGGGCATCGGGAACCCCTTCCTTGTTATAGGGGCCCCCTGGATATCCCCCTTGTGGATGATGAATGGGGGGGGGGGGGGGAGACACACATCCTCCCCTGCCTGTAAGCATTTTTAGTCCCCCGGGGCACGATGACCTTCCTTCTTGTAGAGTCCAGCTGAAACCCCGTCTCGTCACAGTTATATATCTGACGGGGTTTCTCCCTCAACACGTGCTCCTCCAGGGTGGTGGTGATGAGCATGAAATACTCCTCAATTGGCCCCCTCTTGGCGCAGGATGCCCTCCCACAGTCAATTATGTCTGGGGTCCGGGCAGTAAGGCGATGGTGTTGCGGCTCCCGGAAGTTTATCCACCACGTTTGGCCAAGCAAGGTTCTTGGTGCTTCCTGATGGCGGAGGTTGTAAATGGCCAGAGCGTGGGCCAGGACCAGTGGAAACCCGTGACTGGCAGAATACAAACAGTACTCCACCAGGGAATCATCTTCAGGGGTGAGGAGAGTCGTCTGACCATACTGTTACGTCCCTGTTCGGTTGGTCCAGGGTCTAACATAAAATAACCCAAATAACAAAACAAATAGCTTGTGTACCAAACAATATTTATTATGCTCACGTACAGTTATAGATGAGTGAGTCACAACACAAGATTGGGAGAGGATGGGACAAGTGTGGTCCTGCCAAACAATTGAAACAAATATAACAGAACTTGGCCTAACTAACTAACCTCTGAAATCAAACAAACAAAATGGCTTCTCTAGCTTATCTAGATGCGCTTGACCAAAACCCAAATACAGATGAGGCACCGATCAATAAGCCTAGTGTATCTAGACACAGAAAATATACGTGTGTGCCAATGTACAGGGTACCCCAGACTCACCTACTGTCCGCAACCTCTCACCACAAACTCTAACAAGCTCCACTCAGCATTTATAGAAAAACAGTATGAAGTGAAGTCCCCCTGAACTCCGAGGATTCCTCCCTGTGCCGATTGGCCAGCCTGCAGCTGGTGCCATCCGCAGAGCAGCCTGCCCGGCCTCCACAGGTGGAATCCAATCACCTGATTGACCTGTTAGGAAGCGCTCTCGCATGAGAGAAGGGCAGGAGGGGAGACAACACGCAACACCCCCACCCATATAAGCTCAAACATATGTTTGATACAACAGAGCACGTGATAAAGCATCCGCCAGTACATTTTCAGACCCCCTTTTATGTATGACTTCGAGATTGTAGTTTTGAATGATTAGAGACCAACGCATAAGAAGCTGGTTGTAGTTATACATCATAGAGATGAACACAAGTGGGTTATGATCGGTGAAAACTTTAATAGGCTTAACACTTTAGTAAACCTCAAAATGTTGTTGGGGCGAACAACATTGCTAGAGCTTCCTTCTCTATGCTGGAATATCTGAGTTGATGCGTGTTGAACTTCCGGGAGAAGTAACTCACAGGATGATCGACACCCATCCACTGACTAGGTCACTCAGGCTGGACTTAGGGACCCCAAACTGCTGGGCTGCCTGCCATAGAGTGAGCCTGCCTGCTTTCACCTCCTGCAGTACCTGTGCCATGGCCTCCTGCGTCCACTTCCTCATCTTCATCTTCTTGACTTGCCGCATGTTTGGCATTTGTAAATACACATTCATTTTAGCACAGTAAGAAATTAAATTCAAAATTTGTTTTAAAGCCTCAATAGATGTCTCAATAAATTGAATAATTCTATAAATTGCCAGATTACCATGTATGGACACATGCATATTTAACACATGCAAATACATAAATATATATATAACCTAGCACTGTATTATATTGGAGGTTTATCTACATAAACAATATTTCTAATCATAAGAGACATGTCTGTACATTTATTGAAAGCCAGCAGTCTCTCTCTCTCTCTCTCTCTCTCTCTCTCAAACACACCAACATTATTTGCATCATTTATTAGATCATTGTCCATGAATATACTTTATGTAGCCTGGCTTATGATAAACAATTAACACTTTTTTTTCCAGACGATGTAACAGTTCAAAAAACATTCTGAGAGAGATTTGTGGAAGTGTGTTGATAAGTGCACCAAACCTTTTTTCAGTGTTGTGGCTACATGCACTATTGTAACAATTTCTGCCTCCCTTCCCTCGACTACAGATTATGTCACACATCAACTCTATATTTTCATTGGCTAGACAAAGCTAGCTACAAATTACAATCATATGCTAACTCATATTAGCATTACGGTAAAAATACAGAGACACTTTTCAGAGTAAAGACCGTCGCCCGAGCATCGCCCAAGTGTTCCTTCTGCTTTCTCTCATCAAAGTCACTTTCCTATAGTATTTAGACATGTAAATATCCATATATATTAATGAACTTTGACACGTAGATTCTTTGATATGTATGAATTATTACTTACGTTTGGATGGCAATTGCCAAAGAAAATGACAGCGAAATGACTGGAAAGTGCGTCACAAAGGAATCGTTTGAGACAGGCCAATAGCGGCTAACGCCGTCCTAGGCAGGATATCGTTACGCTAATGAGGTAAATAATTGCTGATTTACAAGAAATACTGTTATAATAAAATAAATAATGACTCAGGAGGCAACATCACTGCATAGGACACATTAATCCAGTAAGCAAAAATGTTACTTCAAATAAAATGGTGTGATCATATTGATAACAAACATAACAGCCAGGATGGGGTTGTAAAATGCAGCTACATTTTTGCAGAAAGGTACAGTTAAGATGACATTTTATAGTACCATTGTTGTTACTGAATACAAACCGAACCTGTAATCTTTAAATCTGCTGCACTCTACATTACATCACCAAAGTCACTAATAAAACATATTTGGTTTTAACAGAGAACATGTGTTAGTAGCTAACTTTGGTTGCATTTCCCTACTGAAGCAAGAGTGTAATTCGTATCTAGTGTTAGTTAGATAAAGAGAAGGACTTGTGTTTTACACCACAGAACATTTGGCCTGTAGCCTAATGTGCTACTGTTGGTGTTTCCAGCTAGTTAGCTAGCTACATAGTGCAGTAATTCAGTGGCGGGCCGTGCATTTTATACCAAGGTCTTCACTGTTGTCCTGCATCTGAAATACCACCTTATAACCACATGATGGTGCAACAGTGATCAGTTTCTAAGGCTGTACCCATGTACGTATTAAAAGTACGTAACGTTCGGTACAAGACTTACAATACGTTTGAATAGTACTAGAGCATCTGGAAGATGCAGAAGCTTATATTCAGGAAAATATGTTTTCTGCACTCATGGAGGACAGTGGTTCTCAGCTGGTCTGGCTGTGGGACCCACCGTCACTCCTTAATGACAAGTCGCGGCCCAAAGAGATAGTCTTATGATTTTACTTTCACAACTTGAACATTGTACGTACTGCTCTGCAGTGTCTTTCCTTGTCTCAGTCCCGTGTGTGGTACATCTCACCGAGTCAGAATGCCCATATTTGATTGGCTGAGCTGCATCACGTGATGTGATTCACTACCCGACAGCCTCTGCTGTTAAGTTTCGTTTCACGATAGTCACGTGCTCGCCCACTGACCAATCACATCACACTCTGCACCTCGCGGCAGAGCTGCATGGACACTGAGCTGCACGTAATGCTGACGTCATTATAGGCCGGTTCGCAGGCGCTGACACGTCAACGAATACGCCCAACATGTCAAACTAAAGATCTGATTGGTTGAACACTATGACAATCAACAATATTGTCTCCATTTACTTTAATCTGCACTGGATGCACCCGAGACTCTGCAGGCCTCTGCTCTTACCTAGAGACAGAGGTGAAATCTGATTGGATAACAGCTCTACTTAAAACAAGCTGCACTGGAAGCAGAGCAACTGAGGAACACAGTAGCTGTGCAATGAGAAAATAAGATAATGGGAAAAATATTTTTATAAATTCCTCCTGTATAGACCCGTTTCCCAGCTCAGACAGAAACGTCACTTTACAGTGTCGCCGTGTTGGTCTCACTTCTTTTTTTTAACAATGTAGTGTATTTAAGAAAAATTATAAAATAGATATAGCTTTGTGATTCTGTTTAGGCCAGCAGAGAAGGCCTTGCAGGCCCTGACGGCCCGCCACTGATTCCAAGCAACATATTTATTTAAGTCAGGCTAACTTATGTGACATTTACTGCTACTTAATATTTCTCAGTGTATTTACTTGAAAACTAAAATCATTTAGGTGGTAAAACCATGCAAACTGACCAAAAACAACCAAGTTCATGTTACTCGTCCAACTTAAGTATGTCAAACATCCTTTAAACAATAATGAAAAACAGGTTCCATTGTCTTCAAACAATCACATTTACAGTTACACATAAATCAAGGTAGTGACACAGTTCAAAGTTCTGGTATATGATTTTTTCATTTTAACATTAGGTTCAAATGAAAATATTTAGTAAAATGTACAATTTGATCATCAAATAGACATGTACTGGAGGTTTTATATTTCACAGAACAACATTTTCATAATAGCAATTTAAAACACCAAATGCTCAGCTATGTTACACTGCTTTGCCAACTCACTACTATAAGAGTATTGTGAACAATGGAGTCTGCTGGACTGTCTTCCCCCCCCCCCCCCCCCATCAGCCTACATATGCCAGCATCAAAATCAGTGATGGTACAGTTATCTGCCATCAATACTTGCCAGCTGTAGTATGAATTGGGCTTTATAAAAATAAATGCAATTATAATACTGAAAAAAAAAAAAAATCCAACCCTGATCTTTAACCTAACATACAGTCCTGAAACAACGCCGTTAATACTGTAATAGCTATAAAACATTGTTTATAGACCAAACTTGGTAAAGAACTAACGGGCTGACAGCTACAAAGTGGCTTCATTCAGTTAGCAGAACAGTATGAAAGAGAAAGGACTCTGGCATTGGATCTCTCACACACTTTTTTAACATACACTGACAGCCTCTGGACATGACTTGCTGATGAATCCATGGGCTAACTATTTGAAACGAGTGCCTTAATTTAGTTAACAAAAAGCAACTGAATTTAATGCCAAACGTCAACACCTTTATACAGTAATTTACATTCTAACTATTTTTAAGAGTTTGCAGTTTTGGTGGGAGTTTGTCTTGTGCCAAGCATCACTCTTTGAATGAAGTTGAAAGTGTTTTTCATGGCTTTAGGGCAGGGGTGTCAAACTCATTTTCACTCCGGGCCACATCAGCATCATGGTTTCCCTCAAAGGGCCGGTTGTAACTGTAAGACTGTATAACTGCAACTACTCCTAACATATATTGTTAAATAACTGCCTCTGCTTTTGATTATTGTTTATTCAAGTGTAAAAATATTGTACATGTAGTTATATAAATGTAAAATGATATTTAAGCACATTTCTGTTGTTATAACATAAATCATTTTAATTTAGGGTTAAGAAACCCACATTACTCTATCAAAGATCTAACTTTTAAAGAAAATAACAAAGACAAATATCAAACACAAGTTATTACATTAACTTTGTTCAAAGCTACTTTTGTCACCTCTCTGCATCACTAATGTCCCCTGTCGTCATCCCGTGCATGGCAGCTACATCCAAGAGCTCCTCACCAACAGTCAAGTCTGCCTTGAGCCTCTTACAAACATTGATAGATGATGCATCTCGTCTCTTAGCTAGCTGTGTTGTTAGATTGCCTGCTAGTTCCTGAACTCGGTCTGCGATGGTGTTTCGTCACAAACTGACATTTGTAAAAGTCTGTATCTGGTCGGATCTCACCTGCTCACATACCTTTAGCATGCACTGGGCTGTAACTTTTGTAAATATATTCTGCTGTGATTGCAGTCTGCCTTTTAATTCTTGGACAATTTGATGTTTTTCTTGGAGGCTAAATTTAGCTCAGTGTTTGGTGTCAAAATGCCGACGTGAATTGTATCCTTCATCACCGACACGCATCATAACACAGACCCGTTTTTCTCCCTGAAGCACAGACATTTATTCGCTTTCCCATCTTAAATTACATCTTCTTCCCTCTGCATCTATTTTTCTCTTCGTGGACATTTTGGGATTATTTGTCGATCTTTTTCAACTCAATCACTTGTTGGAAAACCGCTTTACGGGCTGTTCCCTCTCCTGTCTACCTGTTTTTAAAAAAAAAAAAAAGATAATAACTAATTAACCATATTGTTACCAAGTGACTGTTAGGACAAGTAATCAATGTCCAGCCATGGTGATAATACTTCACAACATGCCATCTCATAATTTCAACTTTCTAGCTCATAATTTCGACATGGGGATATTTTTATTTTCAAGTCTAACTTTTCATTTTTTTTCCGGATTCGGCCCGCCACGTGTGCTTTAGGGTATTCAGTCCAAGTGTAAAGAAAATGACAACCCAAACAAGAGGCAAAGTGCTTGAGGTAGGTTCAGGAGATCATCCATTACCTTCCTCAACAACGATGGAAGTAGACACTGGATCAAGGTGTTGTTGATTTGGAGAGAGGGACATCTTCACTGATGTTCGTCAGCACCCCAACAGATACTTGTGCCCAGGCATCATCCCTGTCAGAATCCTGTGTAAGACCAAACAGAAACAACATTACAACAAGGAAATATAAATTGTCACTGTGTCATATGTCCTGTCTACGCTGACTTCCAGCCTTGCCCATAAAGTTTCCTTACACACACACACCTGCATTTAGTAGTTGTATCCACATTAGTGGGCCTAAAACAGTTTTGACCAGTTTACAGATGTCCAGTAAAGAAGATGAAAGAAATTAAGTGTTGAAGTCTTTCTCACACTAAATTTTCTTTGCTATCCTCGTTAGATTGCTAGTGTATTCGAGGGAGAGATATGATCTACCTCTTGTGCATTATACACAACCGGAGATGGTAAGCAGGCTTACCACCGTTGAGCTGAGCTCAGCAGTGCAACCCGGTGACATGGACTGCGAACGGAGTTAGTTCAATATATGGCTGCTTCACCTTATGGGTGATGCTACCAGCCTAGCTCATGTGAAGTCAGGAAAATACACCTTTATCCATATGCATTAAAAAAAATTGTAACAATTTTTTGGGGGGCATTTCTGCATTATTCGACAGCAACAGTAGAGAGACAGAAAAGGCAGGGATGAGAGAGGCGATGACATGCAGTGAAGGCCTCCATCCAAATCAACCTCCGGCCGCTGTGGTTGGGACTCAGCCTTGCTGTGATACGCCTTGAGGCATTATGTTTATCTCAGGATCACCTTGAGGGAATTTCTTCAAATTTGGAACAAAGGTCCACTTGGACTCAAGGTCGAAATTTGGTGGTCAAAGATCACAGGTCACCGTGACCTCACAAAACACACCATAACTTAAGAATTCATATGCTAATTATGACAATTTCACACAAATGTCTAGGACAAGATGCAACTATGAGAACTTACAAAGCAGGTGTGGTAGAAGTGACTGGGGTCATCACCAAGTAGAAAAGGGAGGCCTCCGAGTACGAGGGTGCACATTGCTGTCACATCTGGTTTCTAGAAGTGGATAATTAACAGAAAGTTCAAGATTATGTAACATTAAAATCTGACAGTACAAATATGTTTGTCAACGTAACAATGAAACAAGTGTCACCAGAATGTTTGACAGTACGGACTCACCCGTGAATCAATTCGCTGCACAAACTCAGCAGATGTCTCTCCAACACTTCCGTTCTTGGACTTGAAGATTGTGACAAAGTGTGGTGTAGTGGTCCACAGCATCAAAAAAGTCATTCTGCAGGTTTGTTTGTGGTGGCTCCAGTTAAACTCCGCAAACACCTAGAACACAGAAAAAAAAAAAAAAAAAAAAAAAAAAAAAAAAAAAAAAAAAAAAAA
>NW_022280269.1:10195-10266 GCF_004355925.1 Anarrhichthys ocellatus
ATATGTATACACACATATACACACATATGTATACACACATATACACATATATGTATACACACATATACACA
>NW_022280269.1:10276-10991 GCF_004355925.1 Anarrhichthys ocellatus
ACACATATATGTATACACACATATACACATATATGTATACACACATACACACATATATGTATACACACATACACATATATGTATACACACATACACATATATGTATACACACATATGTATACACACATATGTATACACACATACACATATATGTACACACATATACACATATATGTACACACATATACACATATGTATACACATATACACATATGTATACACATATACACATATATGTATACATATATGTATACATATATGTATACATATGTATACACATATACACATATATGTATACATATATGTATACATATGTATACATATATGTATACACATATACACATATATGTATACACATATACACATATATGTATACACACATACACATATATGTATACACACATACACATATATGTATACACACATACACATATATGTATACACACATACACATATATGTATACACACATACACACATACGTATACACACATACACACATACACATATATGTATACACACATACACATATATGTATACACACATACACATATATGTATACACACATACACATATATGTATACACATATACACATACACATATATGTATACACATATACACATACACATATATGTATACACATATACACATACACATATATGTATACACATACACATATATGTATACACATATATGTATACACATATATGTATACA